>NC_055961.1:5318351-5538351 GCF_018492685.1 Alosa sapidissima | reverse complement strand
ATCCTGCAGGACAGACTCTGAGGACAAGTGATTAGTCTCACCCCCTCTCCTCTGGAGGACCAGTGACCAGTCTCACCCCTCTCCTCTAGAGACCAGTGACCAGTCTCACCCCTCTCCTCTAGAGACCAGTGACCAGTCGGGGTCATCCCTATGTTCCCTAGCGGGGAACATAGGACCCTTTTTTGAAAAAAGGGTCCTATGTTCCCCGCTGCTTCCAAGTAGACTGCAGCCGCACGGCAAGGTGCGGGTTGTTGTTGCTCCGTGCCCACACTTTGTTTGTGATGAGGGAAGGAGAGGGGGCGCCGCGAACTGAAGTTCTTTGCACAGAGGCGCAGTGCGGAGCCCAGTGTGATATAGTCATGTTTAATTTATTAAATTGTAACAGTAGCTTCTTGAAAAGACAGTGGCGTGAGAGAGTGGCGAGGCAAGGTGGCATTCCCGAGGTAAAGTGCTGTCGCGCGTGTTTGAGCTCCGAGTCGCCTCTTCTTGGAGGAAGAGCGCATGTTTGAATCTGCAAGCACGTTCACTAATGAACATTTCTTGACGAAGCTGGCCTATCTTAGCGATATATTTGATATATCTTAGCGATACATTTGAGTTAAATGTCCAGTTACAAGGCAAAGACAAGCACCTACCTCACCTAGCAAATAAGATTACTGCATTCACCAAAAAAACTTTTGAGTATGGGACAGGCTTGATCGCGACAGTATTATGCCTTTGAGATTTCTGAGCGAAATCGCTGAAACGTCTGATTGGGAGGCACTCTTGTGATCCCATGTATTAAACAGTAGGCCTACATCACATCCCTGCAAAGTTTATTTCAAAAATATTTCCCAACCAGCAGTGCTCAGTATGACTGGATTATGATGCATTTACTGCAGCATGTTGGCATTTCATTGAATATATTGTACAATGCATAATGGCCTATGCTTCCTAATATGTTGCTGGAAAACAGAAATATGTGTGTTATGTATTTATTTATTATTCTATCTGCAGCACCAGCTGATTTTAACTCTGTTGAAGATGATATATTTAGAACTTGTCATTATTTTAATAGATTTGACAATTTTAAGCTTGACCTACCACTTTCTTAGAGCGATGAGGGACAGGTGGGGCTCAAGAATGCCCCCTCAAAGTGGGGAATGAAAGAAAAAGTTTGAGAACCACTGATCTAGTTTGTTAACTAACACAGTCACGAGTTGGGTCGCGATAGTCTGTCATTTTTAAAAAGTGGGTCCCCAGAAAAAAAGTTTGAGAAACACTGGTATAGCCGAGTCTGCATGGCTTCAGTCCCAAGCTTGTCATTGTCTTTGCACTTGGCATGTCATTGTTGATTCTTACTGTACAAGAGGTGAAGGAGGTGATCTAAAATAGCCTTTGGTTGATCTGTCGGAAGAATGGGATTAATTTTAATGGAACAAAGAGATATCAAACTATAGGCTACTGGGCTGTAGACATAAAGGGACATTTTTGGATTATTGACGAGTCAGACCAAAGGGGCTTAGGAGCAACGCGCAGTCCCCCCTGCAGAGTGCCAGCGAACGGAAAAATGAACAAAACAAACCAATTAAATATCAACTTAAAAAGGCATGTAGTTGCGCGTTTCTTCTGTGAGAGGTGCAGCTCGTGTGTGTTGCTGTCCTCAATTTAGTGCTGAAGCGGACAATGCGAAGTTACCTAGAATGTTAACTTTGAACTTGTTATATTCAGTAAAGAAGCACTACACAAGTAAAACCATTGTTGGCCTGTTATAAAAAATGTTCTTCATCTATTCTTTTACTCCGCTATACTCAACGTGGAAGTTAGGAAAATCGCCCTTCTGGCTTGTGTCAATATTGCACCGTGCGCGTATGTGTAGGTCTACCTGGTGTGCTACGGCAAGCAACATTGACAGAAAAATACACTTTGCTACCGTTTGTGCACGAAATGTGCACTCGCAACCATATCCCATGCAATTTCCGTGGTCAGATACAAGGCGGGGAACATAGGACGCTTTTCTACAAAAAGGGTCCTATGTTCCCCGGTCCCATACAAATAGCGGGGAACATAGGACCCGGGGAACATAGGACCCTTTTTGTAGAAAAGGTTCCTATGTTCCCCGCCTTGTATCTGACCACGGAAATTGCATGGGATATGCTTGCGAGTGCACATTTCGTGCACAAACGGTAGCAAAGTGTATTTTTCGGGGTACGCTCCCGACCAGTCTCATCCCTCTCCTCTTTCTGACTAACTGTATGTTCTGCTGAAGAGAATGGTTCAGAGGTGAGATTATTGTAATTATCATTGTTATTATTATTATTATTATTATTAGTAGTAGTAGTTCCGGTTTCGGCACCGACGAGAGTGGCAGCATGTCGAAATAGCTTTGAATTTCCCCTTTCTTGAATTTCCCCTTGGGGATCAATAAAGTATCTATCTATCTAGTAGTAGTAGTGGTTGTAGTAACAAAAAGAGAAAAGGGAATGTTTTGGCAACGCTGTACAAGAACAGTCATGCCAATAAGGCTAATTGAATTGAACTGTATGGAATTGTTAGGGAGGTGGAGCTTAGATAAGGACATCTGCAGTACAGTTCACCAGCACTAACTCCCTTCCCTCTGCCTGCCTTGCTGTCTCTCTTTCTCTTTCTCTCTCCCTCTCTGAACTCTTTTCATCTCTCTCTCTTTGTCTCATCCCATCTTGACATACTTTTTGGCATTAAAGTCCTGTGAAGACGATTGAGTGCTTTATGTTGAATGCTGTACTGCCATTTCTTTGACCTTTTCAAATGGGAAAAGTAAGGGCACATAAAAGCAGTGGTGGAGGAAGTACTGAACCTCAGTACTTAAGTAAAAGTACAAATACACAGAGAAATATTTACTTTAGTAAAAGTAAAAGTACCACAATGACAACCCTACTTAAGTAAAAGTAAAAAGTACCTGCTTTTAAATGTACTTTAAGTATTACAAGTAAAAGTATTTGCATAATGATTTATTCTCTTAATATCTATATTCTAAAAGGAAAAATCAGTATGGGCTGTGGCATTTTAATTAAGCTAGTTTTAGGTTATACTCGACTAGATAGTTTTAAGTTAATGCAATTGTGCTTACAGTCTTTCTTTTCTAACATTATCAATAGAAGTTCAAATAACACTCGTATTCTATTTTCAACTGTTGATAAGTTAACAAATCCCCCCTCACAATTAGCGCCTGAACTTCTCTCAACTAATAAATGCAATGAGTTTTCATCTTTTTTTAAAGGTAAAATTGACAAAATCAGACTCAACATATCTGCTCAATTACAAATTCAACAACCTGAACTTCCAGCAACAAACAGAGGGAAACTAAACTTGATGTCAGAGTTCAGCTTGATAGACTACGAAACACTTGAAAAAACGGTACAGAATCTCAGCCCTTCCACATGTGTCTTAGACACCAATTTCTTCAAAACTGTTTTTCACCTCATAGCGGCGGATGTCCTTCAAATTGTAAATGTATCATTGCTGTCTGGCACTTTTCCTAAGTCACTGAAAACAGCTGTTGTAAAGCCACTTCTCAAGAAGAATAACCTGGATGCCTCCATGCTAAACAATTACAGGCCCATATCCAATCTACCTTTTATTGGCAAAATTATTGAAAAAGTAGTCTTTAATCAATTAACCACCTTCCTAACATCAAATGGGTATTTTGATTACTTTCAGTCTGGTTTTCGGGCAAATCACAGCACTGAAACAGCTCTCATTAAAGTTTCCAATGACATACGCCTCAACACAGATTCAGGTAAAACATCAGTCCTAGTGCTACTGGACCTTAGTGCAGCATTTGACACTGTTGATCACAATATTTTACTACACAGACTAGAACACTGGGTTGGATTTACAGGCATAGTTATCAGCTGGCTAAAATCATATCTACAAGAAAGGAGCTTCTTTGTTGCCATCGGAAACTGTACCTCAACACCAACGTCCTTGACCTGTGGTGTTCCCCAGGGGTCGATCTTGGGGCCACTATTATTCAACCTCTATATGCTCCCACTTGGACAAATCATTCAAAATAATTTGATTTCATATCATAGCTATGCAGATGACACACAAATTTACTTAGCTCTATCACCAAACAACTATGGTCCTCTTGAATCTATGTGTCAGTGTATAGAACAAATCAACACCTGGATGTCTCAAAATTTTCTTCAGCTGAACAAAGAAAAAACTGAAGTAATTATATTTGGTAAAAATGAGGAAAGACTTAGGGTTGCCACTCTCCTTGACACAAAAGGGTTGAAGGCAAAGGATACTGTTAAAAACCTTGGTGTATTAATTGACAGTGATCTAAATTTCAACAGCCACATGAAAGCGATAACTAAATCAGCTTTTTACCACCTCAAAAATATTGTCAAACTCAGAGGGCTGATGTCAAAACATGACTTAGAAAAACTCATTCATGCATTTATCTCCAGCAGGGTTGATTACTGCAATGGACTGTTCACAGGCCTTCCTAAAAAGACTATTAAACAGCTTCAGGTGATACAAAATGCAGCAGCTAGGACTCTAACAAAAACTAAAAGAACTGACCACATTACTCCAATTCTTAAGTCCTTGCACTGGCTTCCAGTAAGTCACAGAATTGACTTTAAAGCACTATTGCTTGTTTATAAATCAGTAAATGGAGCAGGACCTAAATACTTGTCAGACATGCTTCAGCAGTACACACCTTCTCGTCCTCTCAGGTCCCAGGTGAAAAACCTGCTAGTAAAACCTACAGTTAGAACTAAACATGGTGAAGCAGCTTTTAGCTGCTATGCGGCTCAGCTGTGGAACCAACTTTCGGATGACATTAAAAAGGCCCCAACTGTAGCCAGTTTTAAATCTAGACTTAAGACCAAACTGTTCTCAGACGCTTTCTGCTAACTGTGCCGAGTTACAAATTCTGAATCTGCCTCGATAATTATTCTACTTTGTCTTTTATTACTTTTTTTTTTACTACTTTTGCCTTTGTTTTTGCTTACTAATTATTCTTTATTTTTAAATGATTTTACCTTGTGTTTTATGTTTTCTTTTTATTATGATCTTTACCTTTTAACTATTCTTTGACTATATTGCCCTTCTATGCTTTTATTTGTTATTATCGTTTGGTTTTGTTTATGTAAAGCACATTGAATGACCTCTGTGTATGAAATGTGCTATATAAATAAACTTGACTTGACTTGACTTGACTTGACTTACCATCTGTGGCCCAGTTTACATTCTGACCTACAATTCTAGAGACTGTAATTCTTGTTATCTACTAGGGTGATCTGCTGAGTAATATCATTCAGCAAAACACGAGAGCCTGAAGTTTAACGGGGTAGACAAGGGAAACGTCGGGTGGATCGTAATGCCAATTATGCTGATTGAACAGAAAAGTTGCTGAGAAAGGTGTCTTTATGATTATGTTCAGTTTCACTTGCGCAGACGCATAGACATTGAATGAGCGCTCACGTTACTACCCCCCAATTGTAGGCTATGCATCTTTATTTAATCACACACAATTAAGGAATATTTCCTAATCTGGAAAATGTTACGTTTTTTCCGGCCACCGGTTCATTAATAGTCTACTATTCATTTGTGCCGCAAATGATCAGACGTGTGACAGAAGCATGGGCATAGCCTGTAACTTCGCTGATCCGCGGATAGCAATCTCATCGGAGAGGAGGCCCTAACGCTGCAGATAACAGACAGAGAAAGGCACAGAACACAGTTGCATGTACAGTGTAGCCATGGATCTGGTGAATATAGCCTACCGAATGCAGATGGCTACAAGCTCACGCTTTGCCTGGTCTAGACTAGAAGCTTATGTTTCTAAGAATGCACGTAGCGCTCCAGAATCTTTGGTAGCAACCCCCCGGTAAAACAAACGTGTTTGTCAGAGAGAAAAAAAAAACTGATCATAAAATGTATCGTAAAAAGGAACGATGGTGTTGTAGAAATGTAGCGGAGTAAAAGTAGGCTACAGATAATTGCTGTAAAATGTAACGAAGTAAAAGTCAAAAGTATGCACTATAAATTTTACTTAAGTAAAGTACAAATACGTGGAAAATTTACTTAAGTACAGTAACGAAGTATTTGTACTTCGTTACATTCCACCACTGCATAAAAGTCAAATTCTCTTCTCTCTCTTTCTTGTCACTCTCTCAATCATCACCATCTACAGCTATGTCATGTCTTACTCCGGTCTATCTCTCTCTCTCTCTCTCTCTCTGTATGTCTGTGTGTGTGTGTGTAGATGTAAATGTCCCTAGGTAATATTTTCACATGTCACTCCATGTTCCACACCAAAGAATATGGACACAGCACCACATAACACATGTAACATAGAACACATGACAGCATATGTAAATAGCATACATATAGCATGTATCATATAGCATGTATCATAGCATGTAGTATCATATAGCATGTATCATATAGCATGTAGCACATAGCATGTATCATATCATATATTATATAGCATATAGCATGTATTACATAGCATGTATCATATAGCATATAGCATGTAGCATATAGCATGTATCATATAACATATAGCATGTATCATATAGCATGTATCATATAGCACGTAACATATAGCATGTATCATATAGCATGTAGCATAGTGGGCAGCCGTGGTCTACTGGTTAGCGTTTCGGACTTGTAACCGGAGGGTTGCCAGTTCGAACCCCGACCAGTAGGCATGGCTGAAGTGCCCTTGAGCAAGGCACCTAATACCCCTCACTGCTCCCCGAGCGCCGCTGTTGTTGCAGGCAGCTCACTGCGCCGGGATTAGTGTGTGCTTCACCTCACTGTGTGTTCACTGTGTGCTGAGTGTGTTTCACTAATTCACGGATTGGAGTAAATGCAGATTGGAGTAAATGCAGAGACCAAATTTCCCTCACGGGATCAAAAGAGTATACTTATATGTAGCATATATTATATAGCATATGGCATGTATCATATACCATGTATCATATAGCATGTAACATATACTGTAGCATGTATCATATAGCATGTAACATATTTTCAAGTAGGCACGTCATTTTTAACAGAAACTTATATGGCAGACAGGCGACAGGTGTCAGTCTTATGAAGAGGGCTTGTGTCCAGTTTAGAGCTCTGTATTGTCGGCCGTTTGGAAGTAGTGTGAAAAATTGTTTCAGAAGGTGGTCTGTGTTGTTTGCTGTTGTGCGTTGTAGGCATGTGATGACTCTGTGACTTATGCCTGATAGTCTGGGAGAGTATGGAGACTGATTATGTTAGCAGCAGTATGTGTGGTTTTAGTGAGTTTGTTTTTGCAGGTGACTGGTAACATTGTGAAGAAACAGGGAGCAGTGCAGTAGGAGGGGTTGGACTATACGCTGCAGTAAAGCAACATCAGGAGGTGGGGGGCAACAGACAGAGCTTTCAGTTTGCATATGACTTATAATCTCTGTGTGTGGGTGTGTGAGAGAGAGAGAGAGATAGAGAGAGAGAGAGAGAGTTGTGTCATTCTCTCGTTCTCACACACACACACATTCTTTCTCTCTTTCTCCTATTCACAGACGTCACGTATAACTCCGCAGTGTGTCTCTGTGTGCCCCATGTGAAAGCCTCTTTCAGCGCTTCACGTAGCGTAGCGCAGGCCATCGCCAGCGCACCCTTTCCTCCACACTCCTCTGTCATCTCTCTCTCTTCCGAGCGCAAGGATCAGTCATGGGCCACCAAATCAGTGAAAAGCAGCCTGGGACGGATGCCTTTCAACTGGCAAAGCACTCTGGGAGCTCAGCTCCGTCTTCAAATAGAAAAATAGAATGTGGCAGACTGCTCAGGGAGGTGCCTGGAGGAGAGAGAGAGAGAGAAAGAGAAGAGAAAAGGGGGAGATCAGAGGGAGGGAGTGTTTTCAGACTTGTCTGGCTGAGCTGGGTGTTTGGTTATTATGACCGCCGCGCAGCGAAGCTAGGTTTAGTCAGATTTTTTTTTTCTTTTCTTTTTCGCATGTCCAAATTTCCATCAAGGATTCCCGGGACACTGAAAGACCGGGGTAGACGAAACTTGGTGGACATGTAACCCCATATGGATAGCATGGAACCATCGTTTTTCGTTTTGATCTGTAGCCCCCCTGCTGGACTGCACCCCCCGAAAGGAGGGTAGGGCAGACACAGTTTTCTGTGAATATCTCGAGAACCGTAGGGCCTAGGATGACCAATTTTTTCCATATGTTTGCCTCCAGGGGTCATGTTAACCCATTCCATGTGCACACATGTGCATAAACAGATACACACGCACACACATACATTCACAGTAATCATACGTATGACACATACTCACACAGTAGACATATGTATGCATGCATGCACATGCACAAACACACATACGCAGGCAAACACACAAGCACGCACACACACACACACACCCACACACATAAACATAAACATGTACACGCACACATGCACACAAGAGGTTGAGGGTGGGGTGGGGGGTTGAGGTGGGGGTGAGGTCGAGGGTGGGGTGGGGGGTTGAGGTGGGGGTGACGGGTTGAGGTGAGGGTGGGGAGGTTTGAGGGTGAGGAGTAGGGGGTTAGGGTGGGGGGTTAGGGCAGGGTAGCGGGTTGAGTTGAAGGTGGGGTTGGGGGGTGACGGGTTGAGGTGAGGGTGACTAGTGGGGGTAGGGGTGAGATGGTGAGGGTTGGGGTTAGGGTTGGGGTGTGGGTGAGGGGATGGTGGGGGTGACACAGTATCTGCACTGCAGATCTATAGCCTCAAGTTGAAATAAGTGAATAAGCTTGGGTTGTACCTTGGGTTTGAGAAAGATGCTATATAAATTAAACTTATTATTATTTTAGATACAGCTTATCGGGATTTATACCATATTCTGGTCAACCATATGTTCTGAACACACACACACACACACACACACACACACACACACACACACACACACACACACACACAAACACACACAACAATTCTGTACTTATCCAGTGCTGAGACCAACCTATGTCACAGAGAGATCCGTATTGACCTTTGACCCCTCTCTCTATAGAGCAGTGCGACAGAGATCCACATTGGCCTTTGACCCCTCTCTCTAAAGAGCAGAGAGTGCGACAGAGAGATCCACATTGACCTTTGACCCCTCTCTCTATATAGCAGAGAGTGCGACAGAGAGATCCATATTGACCTTTGACCCCTCTCTCTCTATAGAGCAGAGAGTGCGACAATGAGATCCGTATTGACCTTTGACCCCTCTCTCTATAGAGCAGAAAGTGCGACCGAAGATAATTAATGCGTAGCAAGATGGGTCGTCCTACAGTTGTTCATGTCTATGAGGGCAAAGTGGAGTTCAGTCAGAGACGGCTCTGGTTCAGTCCCCGCCCCGCCTCAGTTCCACGCCAGACAGAAGCCGGAGTACAAAACAAACTTGGTGTACACCTTCATTAATGTTGATTTTCTCCCGACTGGAGGGTCATACTATCACGACATTCTACTGAAATAGGGAGGAGGGTTTGGAGATCATGATACCGTGTCCGAAATGTGCATCCATTGCTCAGAAAAATAAGGCTTTGACAATTTCTGGGAAATTCTTGGATTCTGCCATAGACCTCAATGTTACAGTTTTTTCTGATTGCTTAAGCACATTTTTTGTAACTATGGATTTTTTTGCAAAACTCTACACACAAATGGCAAAACCTCTCACCCAATCAGCAAAACATCGTAGTTCTCTTGCAAAAGCCAACACACCTTGCTTAACTCTTCACACCTTCGTAAAAATGGTGTTTTCGTATCAAACAGTAAACACAAGCCATCACAATAATAAGCACACAATGTGCCAACTACACACTGATGGTCTGAATAAAAAACACATCTGGCTTTTGCTTTCTCTGTGCACAAGGCAGACTATGTCAGTTTGAGGTCATACTTTTGTCATAGTTCTGTAAACATACAGGGATCCAAACTTTACTGTAAGTATTGGTGTTTATTTACATACATCAAAACAAACACACGTCTGTTTTTCCAAGTCAAAACACAAAATAGCAATTTCACTGAGACAAAACAAATCAGTCTACATCGGGTCGTCTCTCTCAAAATTCTGTCTACATCACATGCAATGTCCTAGTCCAAGGCACCGGGAAAAATATATTCTGGAATGACGTATCCTGGCCTGAGATGACAATATCCCCACATGAGACTGTTTTTTTTGCTGTAAAAGGGCTATTTCTTTCTCTTCTCACTCTTCCTGTTCCCTCCATTGTACCCATTGTACATTACCTGTGGCTTATTTATAGTGCTTAGGCTGATTGCAAAGTGAACTAATTATCTAAAACAGTTTTCACATGAGAAAGTGTGCCAGAGAGTTGGCAAAATAGTGTAAGTGCAGTGAATTGTGCCTACAGTTGTGCAAAGTGTGTGTTACAAAATTGCAAACTGAGTGCAAAGAAGTGTTTGTGCTTTTAGTTTTGCGAACTCAGTGAGTAGTTTTGCTATAAGTATTAATAGTTTTAGAAATTGTGCTATAAGAATCACAGTTGTGTTTAAGCATTAAGAAAAAACTGTAAAAAGGGAGCCTGATCACTGCATAGATGGGGAAGAGAGGAAGATAAGGAATGACACTGAGGAAATGTCAAATGAATAGGAGGATGAAATGAATAGAGAAAATGAGAGAGGGAGAGAATAGCCCCAGAAAAAGAGGAATGCACAGGAAGTTTACAGTTTTTTTCTGAATGCTTACAGTTTTTTCTGAATGCTTAAGCACATTTTTTGTAACTATGGCTTTTTTTGCAAAACTCTACACACAAATGGCAAAACCTCTCACCCAATCAGCAAAACATTGTAGTTCTCTTGCAAAAGCAAACACACCTTGCTTAACTCTTCACACCTTCGTAAAAATTGTGTTTTCGTATCTAACAGTAAACACAAGCCATCACAATAGTAAGCACACAATGTGCCAACAACACACTGATGGTATGAATAAAAAACACATCTGGCTTTTGCTTTCTCTGTGCACAAGGTAGACTATGTCAGTTTGAGGTCATACTTTTGTCATAGTTCTGTAAACATACAGGGATCCCAACTTCAAGTATTAGTGTTTATTTACACACATCAAAACAAACACAAGTGTGTTTTTCCAAGTCAAAACACAAAATAGCATTTCACTGAGACAAAACAAATCAGTCTACATCGGGTCGTCTCTCTCAAAATTCTGTCTACATGACATGCAATGTCCTAGTCCAAGGCACGGGAAAAATATATTCTGGAATGCCGTATCCAGGCCTGACATGACAATATCTCCACATGTAGACTGATTTTTTGTCAGTTTTTTTCTCTTCTCACTCTTCCTGCTCACTCCATCGTACCCATTGTACATTACCTGTGGCTTATTTATAGTGCTTAGGCTGATTGCAAAGTGAACTAATTATCTAAAACAGTTTTCACATGAGAAAGTGTGCCAGAGAGTTGGCAAAATAGTGTAAATAATAGCCATTGTGCCTACAGTTGTGCAAAGTGTGTGTTACAAAATTGCAAACTGAGTGCAAAGCAGTGTTTGTGCTTTTAGTTTTGCGAACTCAGTGAGTGGTTTTGCCATTTGTGTGTAGAGTTTTGCAAAAAAAAGCCATAGTTACAAAAAATGTGTTTAAGCATTCAGAAAAAACTGTAAACACACCAACCGTGATTCTTATAGCACACTTTCTAAAACTATTAATACTTATAGCAAAACCACTCACTGAGTTTGCAAAAATAAAAGCACAAACACTGCTTTGCACTCAGTTTGCAATTTTGTAACACACTTTGCACAACTGTAGGCACAATCCACTGCACAGCACTCTTTTTGCGGAACTGTAAACACAACTCACTGTTTTACACTCAACACACTCCTAGCAAATCTATATGTATGGCTGTTATTTACACTATTTATATAACGCTCTGGTACACTTTCTCATGTGAAATCTGTTTTAGATAATTAGTTCACTTTGCAATCAGCCTGAGCACTATAGGCCTAAATAAGCCACAGGTAATGTACAATGGGTACAATGGAGGGAGCAGGAAGAGTGAGAAGAGTAAGAATTAGAGGAGGCCGAAGAATAGGACGTGGAGGTGAAGAAGTAGGAGGAGGAAGAGGAGGAAAAGGACACAGAGGTGAAGAAGTGAGAGAGAGAGGATGACAAGGACAAGGAGGTGAAGAAGCGAGAGAGAGAGGATGACAAGGACAAGGAGGTGAAGAAGATGTCAGGCCTGGATACGGCATTCCAGAAGGTATTTTCCCCAGTGCCTTGGACTAGAGGACATTGCATGTGATGTAGACGACATTTTGAGAGAGACGACACGATGTAGACTGATTTTTTTTTCTCAGTGAAATTGCTATTTTGTATTTTGACTTGGAAAAACACACTTGTGTTTGTTTTGATGTGTGTAAATAAACACCAATATTTGAAGTTTGGATCTATGTATGTTTACAGAACTATGACAAAAGTATGACCTCAAACTGACATAGTCTACCTTGTGCACAGAGAAAGCAAAAGCCAGGTGTGTTTTTTATTCATACCATCAGTGTGTAGTTGGCACATTGTGTGCTCATTATTGTGATGGCTTGTGTTTACTGTTTGATACGAAAACACCATTTTTACGAAGGTGTGAAGAGTTAAGCAAGGTGTGTTAGCTTTTGCAAGAGAACTACAATGTTTTGCTGATTTGGTGAAAGGTTTTTCTATTTGTGTGTAGAGTTTTGCAAAAATAGCCATAGTTGCTTAAGCAATCAGAAAAAACTGTAATAGATGCACTGATAAACAGGAGTATTTTTCTCTCTTTCAGTCTTGCTCTCTCTCTCTCTCTCTCTCTCTCTCTCTCTCTCTCTCAGCGGTAATGCCAGCACCCTATATACTCTCCATCTCACTCTTCATCCATCTCTCCATCTACTCTCCATCAGCATCTTTTCTCTCTCTTTCTGAGTGTGTGTGTGTGTGTGTGTATGTGTGTTTATATGTGTGTAGTCCTATCTCTCTCCTACTTCTCGCCCTCCATGTCTTTCCTCTATCTCTCTATTTATGAGTGTGTGTGTGTGTGCTCATGTTTGTGTGTGTGTGTGTGTATGTGCTCATGTTTGTGTGTGTGTGTGCTCATGTTTGTGTGTGTGTGTGTGTATGTGCTCATGTTTGTGTGTGTGTGTGTGTATGTGCTCATTTTTGTGTGTGTGCGCGCTCATGTTTATGTGTGTGTGCTAATGTTTGTGTGTGTGTGTGTGTGTGTATGTTTGTGTGTGTGTGTGTGCTCATGTTTGTGTGTGTGTGTGCTAATGTTTGTGTGTGTGTGTGTGTGTGTGTGCTCATGTTTGTGTGTGTGCGCGTTCATGTTTGTGTGTGTGTGCTAATGTTTGTGTGTGTGTGTGTGTGTATGTTTGTGTGTGTGTGTGTGTGTGTGTATGTTTGTGTGTGTGTGCTAATGTGTTTGTGTGTGTGTGTGTGTGTGTGTGTGTGTGTATGTTTGTGTGTGTGTACAGTAGTCATATCTCTTTCCTACTACTTGTTTCCTCCCGCTCTCTCATAGTTCCCTTTTCCTCTTCCTGTGTTGTCTCCTCTCTCTCTCTCTCTCTCTCTCTCTCTCTCTCTCTCTCTCTCTCTCTCTCTCTCTCTCTCTGAGCTCCATTATCCTCCCTCTCTCCTTCCCTCTCTTCCTCTCTCTTTATTCTGTAGTTTCTCTCATTCAGTTTTTCCCCCTCAGTCCATCAGAGTCCAGATGCTCAGCAGCACCCCATCACAGCTCCCAGTAGAGAAGCACGTTCCTCCATAATGCATACTGCTTACATTTATAACGGCTTACAATTCATCCATACTTAATTAGTGCACTTCAAATAGCCAAGCTGCTGAGAGTATTAATACTAAAATGAAGACCTCCCTCCCCAGACATGGCTGAAGGGCCTGCTGTGGTCTCAGTATCCTGATGCTCCTGTAAGAGGGGGCCACACCTGATGTGTATTATGCTCAGTCAGTGCATAATGTATCCAACTATAGCTCCTAGTTGTGAACAGGCTATTTGTGGCACAGACAGGCGTCATAGAGGGTGGCTGGGGGTTAACATCACAGAGCAGGATATGGATGACATCACAGCTCCCTCTAGAGGACAGGGGTGGTGGTGATGCAGGAAAGGGAACAGTCACAACACATACATTCATTCTTCTCTCTCTTTCACTCTTTCTCTCTCTCTCACACGCACACACACACATCTCCTCTGTTCTACCAGGTTGTTGCTCTTCCTCTTGCATTTTTCTGTTTCAACTTTGGTCTCTCATTCTACAACAAGTTGTTTTTTTCCTGGCCTAGATCTGTTATGATTCAATTCAAAAAAACTTTATTTTTCCCCGAGGGGCAATTTTGACATATACTGTAAGACATAACACAACATATAAGACAGACAAAAGAAAGAACAGGACAAACAAAGAAAGAACAGGACAGACAGGAGTGTAAGGGGGGGGGGGGGGGTAGTCCCAGGAGATGGAGGAGGAGGGGGCTTGGAGCATATTCAAGTTCAAAAGGCGAATAGCCTCAAAAGTAAAGGTGGCCTTCCTCCTGTTAGTCCTAGCCAGAGGGCAGCCATTCAAAAACTCTGTGTAGGACATACTGTAGGTAGGGTCTTCTAAGATGCAGTTGGCTTTCCTTAATGTTGCCTTGTCGTGCAATGATGTCAGAGACTGAAGAGGGTGGCAAATGATTTTAGAACATGTGTTCACAATGCTCTGGAGGTGTTTCTTATTTTTGACTGAGAGGGAGTGAAACCAGCACATGGATGAAAAGGTCAGTATACTTTAAATCAATTCAAAGGTGTAAAAAATGCTGAGAATCTTCCTGTTCACTCCAAAGGGGTAAAGTTTCCTCAAGAAATACTGCCTCTGTTGACATTTGTTTTTTTTAATTTTATGGTTCTGTTTTGATGTAGATGTGGTTCTGTTATGGTGAAGATTTGGTTCTGTTATGGTGTGGATTTGGTTGTTATGGTGAAGATTTGGTTCTGTTATGGTTCTGTTCAGGGATGTAGTGGAGGCTAAATGCAAGTAAATTCAGTTTATCCACCTCTGAAATTTCAGAAATAGAGTTTATCCACCTCTTATTCAAGTGTATCCACCTCTTAAAAGAGTTTATTCACCAAATTGTAACTTTTAACATTCAAAAATCACACTGTATTATCCACATTCCCAATATGTTCCCTTTAGGAACCATTTGGTATTGTTATAAACATTGGACAATAACCTCCACAATCATCAAACATGTTCTGAATACCTTTTAAAAAATCCAATACCCTGTGGCGCAGTCCACCTCACCGAGATCACAGAATTCATAGTTTACCCACCTCTGATTTTACCACTACATCCCTGGTTCTGTTGTGATGTGGATGTGTTTCTGCTATGGAGTGGATGTGGTTCTGTTATACCGTGCATGTGGTTCTGATCCAGTCGGCGTGTGTGTGGAGTGGAGGCATTATCAGCTGCGCTGCCTCCGGTGATTGTGTGATTAATAAATGAAGTTGTTAATGCTGGAGCTCTGACTGCCTGTAGCTGCCTGGAGTTAAGAGGCTTAGGGCCATCGTCAGAAGGAGAGGACGAGAGGATGTACACTCCTTTTCCTCTTCCGCTGTGTAAGGGCCTGCCTGAGGACAACAAGGGCCTGTGGCTGTGTGTGTGTGTGTGTGTGTGTGTGTGTGAGAGAGAGAGAATGCCTGTGTGTGTGTGTGTATGTGTGTCAGAGAGAGTGAGATTACGTGTGTGTGTATGTGAGAGAAAGAGAGAGAGAGCATGCCTGTGTGTGTGTGTGTGTGTGTATATGGGTGGACTAGCAATCTGTACGTTCAGGAAAAGTTCAGATTGTTAGTCCATTCGACGGCCGTCGGCTACCTGGCTCAGCGCCTCATCGGCCATATGGGGCTACTGTCTAGCTCTCCACAAAAATATGCGTCACTCAGGCTTAATCAAAGCTATCAGTATATCTATGCTATCAGTTGTCATTGTCATCCAAAAAAGTACACATTCGCACCATCACATTTTCAATGATACAGGATAGGCAAAATGATGCCTTTATATTTCACCCCTCTCTATGTTTCAGTCTTGCTCATGATTCAATTTCAATTTAATTTTACTTATAGAGCGCCAAAACATTACACATGTCTCATGCCGCTTTACAGAGTGTTAAACATTTAGAGAGAGCCCATGAGTAACAGGGGCGAGAAAAAACTCCCTAGAATAGGAGATACATATAGGAAGAAACATATATAGTATATATTATACTCTATTGATCCCATGAGGGAAATTTGGTCTCTGCATTTATCCCAATCCTTGAATCACACTCAGCACACAGTGAACATACAGTAAGGTGAAGCACACACTAATCCCAACGCAGTGAGCTGCCTGCTACAGCGGCGCTCGGGGAGCAGGGTTAGGTGCCTTGCTCAAGGGCACTTCAGTCGTTCCTACTGGTCGGGGTTCGAACCGGCAACCCTCCGGTTACAAGTCCAAAGCGCTAACCAGTAGGCCACGGTCACTTACAGGGCAGTGAGGTCTGTATACACAATAAATGAATAGGTTAGTTAGGTGTAGAGAATAGAACATGGTGTTTTAAGCCACCTGAGGTATATGTTACAAAGAGGAATGATGGCTACATAACCAGCATTATAATGCATGAATCCTATTTAGTGTCAGAAAGTTCAAATAGTCCAGTGTATGGAATGAATTGTCCATAGAGATTAGGAATTGTCATAGGGCAAGTAGTGGGTCGCTAGGCTGCACGGGCTAGGAATCCGGGCAAGGGGACAGCAACATGCGATGGTAGGGCAGTCGTAGGGATGGGACTTCAGGTGTGATGAGGGCCAAACATAGGGATGGCTGATGACTGGTAATGGTTTACCTCACAAGTGAGGTAGGGGGAAGAAAGAGTGGGTTAGTAGTACTATAAGTCATGATGCTTAGTATTAATAAGTATATCAATGGTACTATAGTGTTATACTAGAGGGAAAAGGCAAGAGAGGGAGAGTTGATTGAGAGAGGAAGAGAAGAGGGAGTTGAACGGCAAGACAGAGAGAAGAGGTAAGAGGAAGCGTTGAGAGATGGAGAGAGGAGGAGTTGTATGGCGTGACACATGAAAAGTCCATGACAGCGCTATGCTATAGCAGCATAACTAATAACTCATAATAGCCTAGGATACCTGCGCTTCTAAAGTGTGCTAGTTGAATTCCATGTGTGCAGAGCAGCTGGTGGTGAATGGCAGCTAGAGTCAGTAAGATGTCTTCATGGAAGAACTTGGGACAGGCCTATCAGAAACTAAAAAGATGGCAACACTGAGTGGGAGAACAGCTACATTTAACCAGTTTTTCCCCAATAAAAAGGTAGGCTATATTTATTGTGAAAATGTTACCTCTCAAATAATTTATCGTAGACTATCTTGCGTTTGGCGTGACTTAAACCTCTTACCCCAGTTCCAGCTCCCCACTTCCAGTTTTAGACATGATGCTAGAATATGAAACATTTCTTTAAAAGGAGCTACGAATAGGCATGCTGTACATTTAGGCATTACCGTTTTCTTCCATTCAACAAAGTTCTACATATTCATCAAACATTGGCAAAACACGACTGTAAGAGCTTGGGCCTCAATACTGGTCCTTGTGACGCCCCAGCTCTACCGTGCTGGGTCTGCCTCTTTCTCCCTGATATTGTGTGTGGCTTGATCTGGTCTGTTCCTGTAGTAGGAGCTGTGGAGGTTCTATCGAGGTGGCTAATTGATGGCCTAATTGGAGGGTGCATAAAATCAATGTTCTCCAGTTGGTTACCGCTCTGGCACTGCACTCGCGAGCACACTCTTGGCAAGGCTGGCTGCAGAGCTGATCCTTTACTTTTGCACTACACATTCACATGCTGACCTACACGACAGTTTTGCACTACACATTCACATGCTGACCTACACGACAGTTTTGCACTACACATTCACATGCTGACCAGTGGCGGAGCTAGGGGGTGGCTTAGGGGGCTTAAGCCCCGAATCTTTTTTTAGTGTTTTAAATTCCCGGCAACTCTTATTTCCAATATAACTTCCCCTCGGTTTCTCTATAAATGTCACCAAAATGCTCTATTACTGAGGAAATATATCCCTTATTTTCAAAGCCCAATATTGAAAAATAATTTGACTTGCTACACGATCTATGCCAGGTCTCTGGGCTATGGTGATTTCAATGGTTAGATTGATTTGTTTAGATCCAGTGAAAATGCTGCCTTGACAACGCTACGTCATGGCTTCGGTGTTCCAAAAAGCCTCTGTCAGAAGTCTGTCACTTTTACAGTCTGTGATAAAACACTTTGTGTACATGTTGTTGAAACGTTATGGATATTAGAAAGTTTTTCAAAAGACCACCCAGCTCCGTTCAAGCAACAGCATCGCCCAGTGAACTGACGGATGGTGTTGTTTCAGGTTGGTGATTTCACGTTAAGAGCTTTCTGTCAGTTAGGCAGGCTAACGTTAGGCTACTTGGCTAGCTCCCTAAATGCTTAACGTTAACGTTAAATGTCCTCGTTCGTCGGCGGAAAAGGCAAATTCAATACTCTCATAGGCTAGCTAAGCCTACTGCAGAATAAGAAATTCCAGTTCCCAAAACAAAGTGATCCTCGTCTTGTAATAAATTAGGCTACACTGTTTTGAAATGTCAGAAAAAAACATTAACAGTTATCTGCCCATGTCAACTTTTCAGTGTCATATGTTGCATAAGCCTACCTTAAAACCTTGTTGATATCCTATCCACCACCACAGATCTTATAATCCAAGAGTCCACATAAATATAAAAGTCATGTTATGTTGTTTTGGCTGCCTAACTAATTATTAACTAAAAAAAAAAAACATTACAATGATATATTGAGAGGAAAGGGCCCTTTCCATAAGTGTGTTAATCAAGCACCATGCAGTCTGCATTCATAATCTAGGTACAAGGATACAAGGAAGTTTATTGTCACATGCATATAGTTACTGGAAGTAAGAAATGCAGTGAAATTATGTCTGGTGTCAGCCTATTTGTGCATTAATGGGGGGACCTATGTGGTCGTCCTCACGTTATCTGTCATTGACTTGGGCTACAGCGTAAAACTTTATCAGGTGACCAGTCGGCTAAAAATGCTTAGTTGTTTGATGCTGTATGAAACATTTTACCGCACAACAAATTGATTATATGCACCTGTGTAAAGGGGCCTGATGAAACATATGAATCATCTTGCTAAATTACAAAATTAATATAATTTAGAAACACCTATGTCAAGATGATAATGCATTCCTTCTAAAATACCCTTGTATCATGATGACTGGCCATACTGTAATTATATCATAATATTATGTATATTATAGTATAAGATATTCTATATATTTGTCACACGGATGAGATCAGGGAAGAGGAAGAAGGAGAATAGCAATAATAAACAATAATGTCATATCAAACAATAGCCTAATGAAAATAAACAAATACTATAATATACAAACCATAAGAAACGCTTAATTAACTAAGTACATGCTAAACAGATATGAACAGATATTGCCTCTTGAAAGACCCAAAACTATAATTTTGTGTCACAGTGTAGTGCCAGTCAGATACCTTGAATCTGTTGAATGTTAGTTTCACATTTTTTAAGTCTCAATGTGTCCATTAGTTTACACAAAATTCACTAAAAGTCATTATTTAGCCAAATAACTTTCAGTGTCCCGCTGGCTTACCCCCCTCCCCCACCTCCCCCCAACATTCTAAATCAATTGTATGCACCATATTGCTATGTAACATAGTAATGTTATACACCATTTCAAAGCTTTGACTCTTGGGAATCCAAAAACGACTTTTTTTTTTCATGTACAATCTGTATAGTGCTTTACATTCTCAGATTAATTTTATTATGTCTCAATTAAATTTGATCCAAAATGCCCCCCCTCCCCCTCCTCCGCTTTTGGTGATACCCTGACTTCTGGCTGCAGTGTAGCTGCAGCACAATAAGTAGATGCCTCATATTGGGTACTGAAATATTCACAAGAATCCATAGAAATTGAATCTTCATGTTGTATTATCCAATATTAGTTGTACAGATGTATAGTCTATCTTATACACACTCATTGAACCAACAAAGTAAATGCAAAAAGAGAGACTTTTTTTGTAATTATTCCATATTTTGTGTAGTCAGTCTATATCAGAACACCTGACATACAATCTAAATAGTCCACAAGAAACCTCAAAGTGTTACCTTTCATTTGAGACCAGGATTATGCTTCTACACAAAGGGGTTCATGTGCATTTGATTGTCAGTATGCATTTTGGATAACAAAAAGTCCTATGGGGAGTATCCATAGGCATTTTACAAAACGCATGGGCATACCTTGGCAAATAATCTAATAAAATAGTTTAAAGCACTCATATTTTCATTCTATATTGATCAACTTTTGCACACAGCTGGTTGCTAGGGCTTAGTTGTGTTTCTAAGGGATATCAAGTGACCTAGAGGGCTGAAATGTGGTCAGTTCAGAGATGCTTGTAATCCGGCAGAAAGAAAAAACTATATTCTAGCCACTGTAGCTCTTTGTCAGTACATCACACAGTTATCTTGACTGCTTCCTACGAAAGCTACAGGTTCTCAGCTTTCTATAGAGGTCCAGCACTTGATGGTTGACCCCAAAAGAGGTGGGAACAATGCCCTTGTAAATAGGCACAGTGCAATTTCAGGCAAAAAAAACTTGACATTTTTACTGAGAACTATGTAGTTAGGGGGTTATTTTAAAAAAAATTAAATGGGCTAAGCCCCGAATGTTTACAATGTCTGGCTCCGCCCCTGATGCTGACCTACAGGACAGTTTTGCACTACACATTCACATGCTGACCTACACAACACTTTTGCTTTTCCTTACACATACTGACTTTGTAAATATCTCAGTTAATAAATATACTTTGGTGTGGTCTCCCCTTCATGTCGTGCTCACTCCGAGCCAAATGGTCACGACATCCTAAAGTGCTTGAATTAAATAAATGTTGCTCATACAAACTTACTTTATGGGAGCTGTAGCCTTTCTGGATTTTGCTGTCAAACATTAAAAGACATAAACGGTCTCACAATAACCCCTTTTCAAATTAAAAGTCCCCCCTTTTTTGCATAAAGTCAGAAGGCCTCTTCATTCTTAAAACATATTAATTAAATAAAAAAAAAAACAAGAATATAACATGTAAACAGATCATATCATGTTATAAGGGGTTATTTACAGTGAGCTACCCCTGCCCTGCCTACAGCCTAGAGGTAAATCATAGGCCTTACAGGGTTGCTTTGTTTAGACTATAAGATTTCACTGACACCACCTGCTGTGGCAAGTGTGATGCACCAGACATCCTTAGAAACTACCATTTAGACACCCATATGGGGGCAGCCGTGGCCCACTGGTTAGCACTCTGGACTTGTAACCGGAGGGTTGCCGGTTCGAGCCCTGACCAGTGGGCCGCGGCTGAAGTGCCCTTGAGCAAGGCACCTAACCCCTCACTGCTCCCCGAGGGCCGCCGTTGAAGCAGGCAGCTCACTGCGCCGGGATTAGTGTGTGCTTCACAGTGGTGGAGGAAGTACTGAACCTCAGTACTTAAGTAAAAGTACAAATACACAGAGAAATATTTACTTTAGTAAAAGTAAAAGTACCACAATGACAACCCTACTTAAGTAAAAGTAAAAAGTACCTGCTTTTAAATGTACTTTAAGTATTAAAAGTAAAAGTATTTGCATAATGATTTATTCTCTTAATATCTATATTCTAAAAGGAAAAATCAGTATGGGCTGTGGCATTTTAATTAAGCTAGTTTTAGGTTATACTCGAATATTTCGAATGTTGCCTTTTAGGCCTATAGGCCTACAATCTTCTATTTCTTGAATTTCCCCTTGGGGATCAATAAAGTATCTATCTATCCAGTGGCGTGCACAGACATTTTGGGGGGCAGGTGCTCAGGAGGGGGGGGGCACTTTTTAGCGCACGTGGACTAATTATAAAAAAAAATACACGCACATGTTGAATGAAATTTGACTTGTGCTGCAATTAGTAAATCAATATACAATTAAGACAATAAAGAGACCAAACTTGTGTATGAGACATACGTTCACACTCGGTATCATGTTTCAACACACTTTAGGCCAATATCACACCGGAATTCTCCTTTAACACAAACTCTACCGAAATGATTTGTAGCCTATGTGGTCGTCCTCACGTTATCTGTCATTGACTTGGGCTACAGCGTAAAACTTTATCAGGTGACCAGTCGGCTAAAAATGCTTAGTTGTTTGATGCTGTATGAAACATTTTACCGCACAACAAATTGATTACACGTTGGGCTTAGAGGGCAAACTGTACGATTTTACTTGATCTGTAAGACAATAAAGCGACCAAACAGTACGAGAAGGAGTTATAGTGGGCTACTGACTGTTGTCATTACATGAATGCAGTTGGGCATTTTTCACAGGTAATGGGGAACTTCCCGTTTCTTCTGTCACAAATGAATGTGTTAATACATGTTGCCTAACAAAACATATACAACAGAAAACGTTCTTCTTAACACATAAATTTGCAAAATCTACCGAAATTATTTGAATGTGGTCGTCACGTTATCTGTCATTGATTTGGGCTACAGCGTAAAAATGTATCTAGCTTCATAGTTTGGTGCGTAGGCGTGCATACTTAGACACTAGGTGGTGCTAAAGCACTAGGAAGTTTGCCCTTTATCAACGAAAATGCCCTTTTGAAACTTGTTTTTTTTTTTTTTTAAATATTAATATTATTAAGATTTTACTGAGGTCGGTTTTGAAATGATCTTTTGAAAACCTGAGCCATTAAAAACGACTGAAACAATGCCCCGAAATGAGCCACCTCCTTGCGCTCACCCGACCAGCCTAACTATCTCTCTTCCTTTGTCAAGTGAACTCGCGCACAGGGCACGCCAGATGCGCAGCACCATAGCAGTTCAGTAAGCGTCTTCAGATAGCAGGCATGGTCGCTGACAGGCTGCTTCTCCCGTGCCCCATCAGCCAGGTAACGTACAGATCAAGCAAAATCTTACAGTTTGCCCTCTAAGCCCAACATGTAATAATTTTGTTGTGCAGTAAAATGTCTCATTTAGCACCAAACTATGAAGCTAGATAAAGTTTTACGCAGTGGTGGAATGTAACGAAGTACAAATACTTCGTTACTGTACTTAAGTAAATTTTCCACGTATTTGTACTTTACTTAAGTAAAATTTATAGTGCATACTTTTGACTTTTACTTCGTTACATTTTACAGCAATTATCTGTACTTTTACTCCGCTACATTTCTACAACACCATCGTTCCTTTTTACGATACATTTTATGATCAGTTTTTTTTTTCTCTCTGACAAACACGTTTGTTTTACCGGGGGGGTTGCTACCAAAGATTCTGGAGCGCTACGTGCATTCTTAGAAACATAAGCTTCTAGTCTAGACCAGGCAAAGCGTGAGCTTGTAGCCATCTGCATTCGGTAGGCTATGTTCACCAGACCCATGGCTACACTGTACATGCAACTGTGTTCTGTGCCTTTCTCTGTCTGTTATCTGCAGCTTTAGGGCCTCCTCTCCGATGAGATTGCTATCCGCGGATCAGCGAAGTTACAGGCTATGCCCATGCTTCTGTCACACGTCTGATCATTTGCGGCACAAATGAATGGTAGACTATTAATGAACCGGTGGCCGGAAAAGACGTAACATTTTCCAGATTAGGAAATATTCCTTAATTGTGTGTGATTAAATAAAGATGCATAGCCTACAATTGTGGCGTAACGTCAGCGCTCATTCAATGTCTATGCGTCTGCGCAAGTGAAACTGAACTTAATCATAAAGACACCTTTCTCAGCAACTTTTCTGTTCAATCAGCATAATTGGCATTACGATCCACCCGACGTTTCCCTTGTCTACCCCGTTAAACTTCAGGCTCTCGTGTTTTGCTGAATGATATTACTCAGCAGATCACCCTAGTAGATAACCAGAATTACAGTCTCTAGAATTGTAGGTCAGAATGTAATGGGCCACATGGATGGTAAGCACAATTGCATTAACTTAAAACTATCTAGTCGAGTATAACCTAAAACTATCTTAGAAACTAACTAGATTAAAATGCCACAGCCCATACTGATTTTTCCTTTTAGAATATAGATATTAAGAGAATAAATCATTATGCAAATACTTTTACTTTTAATACTTAAAGTACATTTAAAAGCAGGTACTTTTTACTTTTACTTATTGTCATTGTGGTACTTTTACTTTTACTAAAGTAAATATTTCTCTGTGTATTTGTACTTTTACTTAAGTACTGAGTTTCAGTACTTCCTCCACCACTGGTTTTACGCTGTAGCCCAAATCAATGACAGATAACGTGACGACCACATTCAAATAATTTCGGTAGATTTTGCAAATTTATGTGTTAAGAAGAACGTTTTCTGTTGTATATGTTTTGTTAGGCAACATGTATTAACACATTCATTTGTGACAGAAGAAACGGGAAGTTCCCCATTACCTGTGAAAAATGCCCATCTGCATTCATGTAATGACAACAGTCATAGCCCACTATAACTACTTCTCGTACTGTTTGGTCTCTATTGTCTTACAGATCAAGTAAAATCGTACAGTTTGCCCTCTAAGCCCAACGTGTAATCATTTTGTTGTGCGGTAAAATGTTTCATACAGCATCAAACAACTAAGCATTTTTAGCCGACTGGTCACCTGATAAAGTTTTACGCTGTAGCCCAAGTCAATGACAGATAACGTGAGGACGACCACATAGGCTACAAATAATTTCGGTAGAGTTTGTGTTAAAGGAGAATTCCGGTGTGATATTGACCTAAAGTGTGTTGAAACATGATACCGAGTGTGAACGTATGTCTCATACACAAGTTTGGTCTCTTTATTGTCTTAATTGTATATTGATTTACTAATTGCAGCACAAGTCAATTTTCATTCAACATGTGCGTGTATTTTTTTTTTTATAATTAGTCCACGTGCGCTAAAAAGCTTGAACCCATTAATCAGCAAGTTTAATTGAATTTGTTTTTTTTTTTTTATGTTGACCCGAAATCCTGAAAACCCAGGAATATCACGTTGTTGGGCAGTGAATGCATGTAGGCTTAACTAGATTGTGGTGGATCACTCATAGGCTATGCCTATTGACTTCTTAAAACGTAAAATATTCTGTGGTCTCAGTTCACTGTTGAATGGGCCTAGCCTACCCTATGCTTGCTCAAAATATATGCTTTGTCTAGTAGAGGTGCTTCAAATTGGCGCTTAAAATTGCCTGTCTCAGAATATATAGAGTCCAGGGCAATTCCGCGCAAAACTGTCACATCCATATTTAGTTGGCAATTTTCCCTCACGGGATCAAAAGAGTATTTATACTTATACTTACTTACTTATACTTATGTCATTGAAACAAGTAACAACTGGGACTGAATATACCAAAGGAAGATACTCTATAATGACTCAAAAAGCAGAATCATTATTGTGACCATACACAACATGAGTATAGAGGATGCTGGGACATGAAGTAGATGTGTACCTACTTTACTGTATGATGGCAATGATGAAGATTATCTTTATACAGAATTCAGCCTGGAGGTGAAGCAGGGTCAGTCACTATCTCAGGAACATCTCATTGCAGTAAGATGACTAGTGTTTTTAAGGAGTGTAGCAGAACCCAAAATGTACATTTCCAAATGTAGTAACCATTAGCAGTGCCATAAGCAAGCAGTAGCATTCAGGGGTGCTGTGCAAACCATATTTTGGGCACTGGACTGAGCTGTATTTTTTTAAAAACCCTTTTCAAGATCAAAACAACACACTTTCCTTTACTAAAACCTGTTTCTGACCAGCAGACTATAGCCTACATTCATCTGCACTCGCCTATTATTTGAACTCATAGGCAAAGTGAAACTAATTTCACCGTAGACTTATAGTCAAAGACAAAACAGTTCTACACAGTCATTTTCTTTCACTATTGACTGACAAGGAGTTACCATAAAAAACAGCCTGAAAAAAACAACACAATACCCTAATAATGTTCGAATGACTGAATAAAAATCCTAAGGATATTAATCCTGCTGAGAAGTTGTTTGGGACTGGTTGCTAAGGGCCACTTACCTCTCGTGACAGTGTGTCTTCAGCTGTGCTTTATATTTGCCTTTCACTATTCACCGTATTCCGCAAGCAAACATTAGGGTCGCCATCTTTGCCTGCATTGTGTCTGAACTTTCCATTGAGCAGTATCCAGATTACGATACATTGAGATAGCAGAGTTCTATCGAGATGACTGGCATCATATGTTATGGGTCATCCTAAAGTTAGTTACGTTTATGTAGGGTTTTGGTGACTTAAGACATTTCTGTTAAATTAGATTAGATTCAACTTTATTGTCATTGTGCAGAGTACAAGTACAAAGACAACGAAAAGCAGAAAAGTGCAGTTTGATATACAAAGTATAGACAGGTGGTGCATGGGCAGGACAAGAAATATAGTGCAGTGTAGACAGTAGTATACAGTTGGTTTACAGAAGGTGGTTTAGAGTAATATATAAATTAAATATAAATATGTGCAGTGTATTGGCAGTTACCTTATAAGAGCAGAATAAATATGGCTATGTAATATGAACAATGTATTAACAACATGTACTGTACAGATATGTGCAATATAGTAGCAGTAACATTATAATAGTAGTAAGACTAATATAGATATATGCAGTGTATTAACATAATATATTATAAGAAAAACAGAGTAAATATGGATATTCAGTATGAACCATATAGACAGATATGTACAGTAGGTGTTATACACCTTTCCTATCTGAAGTTTGGAAAACAATGACTTTAGAGCGGCTGTTCTGTAATGACTTTCTAAACATAGTTAAGCAAAAGAAAAGATATCCGCACACTGTCTCTAAAGCTCCCAGTTTAATGGTGGGTTACACAACGTTTCGACCACTCAGGTCTTTGTCAGGTGTCACACCAGAATATATTATGACAATTATGTATTGGCATGGTCTACTGTGCTGAGAATGGTCAGTCTCTAAAATATATCTCCATACATTTCTAAAATGGGCGTGGCAGCAAAAGGTGAATAGACCAGATTTTTCTTGGTCAGTGGCGTGTTGTTAACTGGGTTGGGACGATAATACCAGTGGCGGTTGCTGCTCTTTGGAATAGGGGAAGCTCTGATAAAAATTGTCAATTATTAAATTAATATTATTAAGGTGCTATATTGTTCTTTGAGGGCAAAACTATCCCAAAACCCAGAATAGACCAAACAGTAGGCTATAGAGTTGGCATGGCAGACATGGCAGCTTGGGGGGAGTTTAGGCTAGCCTTCTAGAGTTATTCTATATCTCTGTGTACGTTCATCTGCCTTGCTGTTTTATTTTTAATCTCCCCTGGTGGGTTTTTAAAATTCAAGTAAACATTAGCATAATGTAGCCTACATGATTATATAGCGCGCTACCTAACTTAGCCTAAATACACAACTGAAATAAAAGCAAGACTTTTTATTTACAGTATGCTATTTACAAAGACAAATAGAAACCAACTGTATTGCTGACAAATTATGAGAATTTGAGCTGCAACTTGCCTTGCCTCTCGACTTCACCTGTCAACACTACCGTTAACGCATCCCTTGAACTTGAACCACTTCCTGTCAGATCGCGACATATGCTGTCAATCAAAAAAAGTCCAGCCTCTATGACGGTTCCTCCAATCATCATACAGAAGCTCAGCGTCCGGGCCATCCCACTGTCCTATGCACTCCCAGAGATGCCGGGCTTTCTCTGGAAATTACGATTTTGTGGCGTTTGTCCAATAAAGATCTAGCTTTTCTGTACTGAGATCAGCCCACTCTATAGTGCCATTGAAAGTCCAGTGAAGCCGAGCGTCTATAGAGCAGAGTGGTGAAGTCCCGCCCCTTCAAAAAATTATGAACGGGAGTTAATGGAGAGATAACAATTATTTTTTGGTCCAGTTTGAATTGTGCCACAAATTTCACATATGATGTGTGTGAATTTAAAAGATAATTTTTCACGTCAAGAAAGTACTGTTGTTCGATAGACTTCAAAAGTTATGTTGGTTTTGTGCGAATCCACTCAGTGGACTACATCTCTCGTACGTCACCAACGTAATGAAACGATAAGAGCTGTTATGCTAGTTAACGGTTGCATCTTGCTGCCTGCTATGTCACTTAACAGTATGTAATGTACAGTCTATGGATGAATACAACTTACCTGCTGTGTTTAATCCTCTGACTCATGGTATTTTCTTCGGCAAGGAAAGCCCAATTAAGACCTGTTGCTGGTATGCTTGTACAATCTAGTGTGGCTGTGAATGAGCTAACGTCACTAGCGCGACTGATGGGTTTGTAGTCGTTGGAATTACGATCTTTCACAATGTTGTAATTCAATAGTTACAAAACAAGCTGGTAAGTCCCGCCCCTTCCACTAACCCCGCTGGACCTCTAGGTTGAAAAATCGTCAATGCAAGTGAATTTGAGAAAATAATTATGACCGCCGCGCAGTGAAGCGGCGGTCATATAGGTTTAGTCAGATTTTTTTTTTTTTTTTTTTTTTTTTTTTCTTTTTCGCATGCCCAAATTTCCGTCAATGATTCCCGGGACACTGAAAGACCGGGGTACACGAAACTTGGTGGACATGCAACCCCACATGGATAGCATGGAACCATCGTTTTTCGTTTTGATCTGTAGCCCCCCCGCTGAATTGGACCCCCCGAAAGGAGGGTAGGGCAGACACAGTTTTCTGTGAATATCTCGAAAACCGTAGGGTTTAGGAGGACCTTTTTTTTTTTGTATGTTGATCTCAAGGGGCCATGTCAACCCATTCCATAACCACTCATTTCATGTATAGCGCCACCTAGTTAAACACAAAAAAGTAAAAATGAGGTGGTGTAATTGAAGGTATCTGTGACCTAACATAGTCAAAACTGCACGAAATTGGAAGTGTAGGATCATTATGACACCCTCTGTAGGCACGCCAAGTTTTGTGGAATTCCGTTCATGGGGGGCCACACAATAAATTAATTTATGTTACTATACACCAACTGGCCTGTAGGTGGCCGGAGACAGTTTTCTGTGAATATCTCGAGAACCGTAGGGCCTAGGAGGTCCACCTTTTTTTGTATGTTGGTCTTAAGGGGGCATGTCAACCCATCCCATTACCACTTATTTCATGTATAGCGCCACCTAGTTAAAAATTAAAAAGCAAAAAATTAGATGTTTTCATCTCAATATCTCTGGCTGACAAGGTCAAAACTGCACGAAATTAAAAGTGTAGGATCATTATGACACCCTCTGAATGCATGCCAAGTTTTGTGTACTTTCGTTCATGGGGGGCCTTACAATAAAATAATTTATGTGTACATTTAGTGACGTACACCAACAAGGATTCCCGGGACACTGAAAGACCGGGGTACACGAAACTTGGTGGGCATGTACCCCCCACATGGATAGCATGGAACCGTCATTTTTCGTTTTCATCTGCAGCCCCCCCGCTGGACTGGACCCCCCCGAAAGGAGGGTAGGGCAGACACAGTTCTCTGTGAATCTTTTATGGTATGTTGGTCTCAAGGGCCCACATCAACCTGGCTCATAATCACTCATTTGTGATTGCCCCCCCCCCCCCCCCCCCCCCCCCCCCCCACCGGTAAAAACTGAAAATCAGTAGGATTAAAAGAAAGCCAAAATAAATATTCATCATCATCATCATGGCTGCATTTTCAGTATTGGCGAGAAGTAGTCGTTTGTCCACTAGATGGCGCATCGTTGCAGTGAGACGTAATTTTGTTGGAAGTTAAAAGTGGGTTGGAAAAAACAATGGACGCTTCATACAAGGACTGTAATTTACCGCAGCGAACATCTAATAAGGATAGGACGATGTTCACATGAAGTGTAATTCCCATTTCTTCTTGAAGCCGAAATAAATCTGAGGATGTTTATCGGACATGCTTGGTTTTTACTGCAGGTACGTTAATCTTGTAATATCAATAAGGACCTAGGTAATGTTACCGTTAGCGTTGGTTGAGTGATGGAGGCATTTGATTTATTGCATTTGTAGAAAACTATAAATGCGGTTATACCAAGCAAATGTATAGCAGCACTGTTTGTATCTTTCGACTGTCATTTATTGCACGTGCTACAAAATCATTCTGTGCAATGGAAGATTTACCAACGTTACACCGGTCTGATACAGTTTTGCCTATACATGCGTGAGACTGAGACGCCTGTTTATTTTGTTTTAAGTGCGTGCAGGGTGTGAGGGGAATCGATGTGCTTTGATTACAGCTTGGTAGTTGTAGTCTGTGAAATTAAAAAGCACGTGTGTGTGAAGTATCCAAACAATGACACCTTCATTTCATTATGGCTGCTTTAGCAAAACACCTTAAGCTACTGTGTAGTGGGTCCCATTTAGAAGTGGCTACTTCATTCGCGCTTTCCTTGACTCATGGAGCTGCGTGAATGTTATTACAACTTTTCGCCACGATATGACAGTTTAAGTCCGCTTGATACTGTAAGGCGTAAGCCATTGGTTTCCAAAGGAGATTTTATTTGTGTCGCCAGCATAGCCTATTGACAATTTATGTTGTAAATAGGCCTACCTTATAATCCTACCTGTAGCTTAGGGAAGCTAACAGCTTTCTATTAGGATCTAGTTTCTTAGTTACCGTTTTGTCATAACTCCCTGATGCATTTTTGCATTTAGAATAGCCAGAGCGTGTATATCTCAATCGGAAAATTAAACAATATCGGGTGCCTATGGACTAGGCTGGGTGAACCCAGCCTGATCTGCCCGCTATTTATGTTTTGATTTCTTAAAAGATTGAGCTTGGTCTGATGAAAGCCAGACTAGCCATGGACCTCAGTTAAACAATGCAAGGGAACATGAATCAGCCTATATTTGCACTAAAAATAACGGACAAAAGCTCTTCAACTTTGGCCCGTTAAAATGTGTATGAACAGTCTAGCGACGCATTTCATCAAGGCCCATTTGGACATGTCAGTTATTTGCACCACTGGTTAGATGTAAAACAGCATTTCGTTTCAGACTAGGCTACTGTTACTTAATTTGTGCATTAACAATAACGTTTCAGACTACTGTTACTTAATTTGTGCATTGACAATAAAGTATTACATGAACTAAAGATGACTAAAATCTTATGTAGAAGAAGAAACATTCACAAAAAATCCATCCATCCAAAAATGACCTTTGTTTTTGATAGCTGTTGAAAACGGCATGGAACTGACAGAGATGTTTTTGTTTAAAAATACATAAAAAATAAATAAATAAATAACATTATGCTGATACCTTTTGCTTTTCCCAAATACAATGTAGCCTACAGGTGTAAGTGACCTTTCATCAATCCAGTTGCAATGGATGAACTGTGATGAACTGCCCCTTGTGATTGTTTAGAGATTTTAAAGGTTTTATAACAATTCTACATCTTCTTTGGCTATTCTACAATCTATTCACCTTTTCAGCACCAGTAGGGTACTTTCTGTGCAGCCGCACACACACACTCAGGCATGCCAAACAAGCATACACAAAAGTTTCAAGAGTGGGGGATGGAGTAAAATATGGAGACAAATTGAAGTGTGATTTATTTTCGCGGAACGGATGTACAGGACTGAGCGGCGGTCATATTTTGTACCGCTATGCGGTACATCTAGTTATTTTCTGGTCCCGTTTGAATTTTGCCATAAATGTCAACATATGTTGTCTGTGAATTTTTTATTCAGTGTCAATGTCTGCTAAATTAATAAATGTAAATGTACATAACTGGTCAAATCTGATGTTTTGTTGTCATTGCCTCTCATTTCAACTGCTTTCCCATCTGCTTTGCCTCTCAGCGTGAAGATGACAAGGACAAGAGTTCAGTACCCCCGGTGTAGTCTGGTCAGTGCTGTGGCCGTCATCCTCTGCTATTTGATGCTCAAGATGTACCACCACCTGGTCGTCCCATTGGACTCCAAATCGCCTCCTTTCCACCAGATACACACACGCCCCTTTTGGTCCAACATATCTAAGAGTGGCACTGCCTCACCACCAGCGGGCCCCTACACTGTCCAAGAGAACTTTACATGCTCTGCCAATGACAGCGCAGAGGTCATTCCATCACACCTGCCCCAGTCATACCAGGAATTCTTACGCTATAGGCATTGCCGAGCATTCCCAATCCTGCTGACCCCTTCACCTTGCGAGGATGACCTTTATCTATTGTTGGCCGTGAAGTCCACAGCTGTGAATGTAGACCGCCGTGCTGCATTGCGGGACACCTGGGGTTGCGCTGGTAGAATCCAGGGTCATAAAGTTAAGTTGGTCTTCCTGATGGGCCGCTCACATGACAAGGTGCAGGATCACGACCCCCAGCAACTGCTGCAGTCGGAGAGCCGTCACTATGGGGACATCTTGCAGTGGGACTTTGCGGATATCTTCTTCAACCTGCCTCGGAAGGAGGTGGGATTCCTCAGCTGGTTCTCTCGTAAGTGCAGCAGTGCGCAGTTTGTGTTCAAGGGCGATGATGACATGTTTGTGAACACAGAGAATCTGGTTGAGTTCCTGACAGCCCACAAACCTGAGAATCACCTGTTTGCTGGATTCATCCACAGCCCCGAGATGCCTATCCGAGACAGAAGCTCAAAGTATTTTGTCCCTGTCGAGATATACCCAGAGGGGAAGCTCTATCCACCCTTTCCAAGTGGTGGTGGGTATTTGATGTCACGGCAGACTATGTTGGGACTGGATGTGGCAGCCCAGAAGGTGAAGCTGCTCCCACTCGATGATGTCTTTCTGGGCCTGTGCTTGCAGCAAATGGGTGTGAAGCTCACACACCACAGAGGTTTTCTGACATTCGGCATCGACAACAAGAATGACCTAAAGCGCCCCTGTTTTTATCGTGGAATCATGCTGATGCACAAGATGAGCCCGGTAGAGTTGCGGGTCATGTGGTTGCTGATGCAAGACAGTCCACCATGTGGTAGTAGTGGTAGTAGTGGAAAAACACTTTGAGAGAATCCTACCTCCTGTCCTGCCAAAGCTGAGTTGTTACTCTGTGGATGGGATCACAATGTTTTTTGTATACAGCATGTAGAATGACAAAAATACAAAAAATATAAATAATGTCTTTTAAATGGTTCTGTCATGACTTATTTAGAGCAGACAGTTCAACATATTTTTGTAATGAAGAATAAATGGATCAAGTTTTGATGTTACTCTTCAAATATTGTGGTCCTTACAGTACTTACCAGTACCAGTCAATTTCCGAATTTAATTCAAGGCGCTATTAACACTTTGAATGCCGCGCTGTTTTCGGAAGCTTTGGCCCAGAGTGCCTAGCCTGGCCTCGACCTGTCTACGTACTTCCGGTCGATTTCTTCTCCCTACAGTACTCCGTCTGGAATAAGTTGATTCGCGCTCGTTTACTTCGGCAGTTGGGCAGCGGACCAACCAGCGAACAGAGGGCGTCCCTGAGAGCGATTACGTACCCAGGCATCTACGCCCCTGAAGCAGATCGCTTGGAATACATGAACGTAGGGAGCGAAAAGGGCTTATACTTCTGAAATCTTTGAGCAAATGTGAATAATAGTTTAGCCTATTAACTGGAGTGTCATGAACAAAGTCACAGTGGAGTAGGATGTTATATCATCAGCTAAACTTTAGTCATAGACAAGACATCGAAGAAACAACATACATGTCATATATACATGTAAGTAATTAACTGGTACACTTAATAGGTTTATTTCACTGCATCAAAGAGTAACAAGGTTGTAGCAGCACAGCTGTTACATGTACACTGAAGACAATGAGGCCTTGACTGGAGCTAAGAATGGTTTGTATATCAAATCTATCATGACCAGATTTACCCCATCCAGCAGGTCTCAGGTCAGCTCTTTGCCTCTGATGAAAATTTAGGCAAATTGGCAAAGTTTTGTAAAATCACTCAGTATTACAATGTAACAACTATATGTAGGTACCCACAAATACATAATGCAAGTACAATGATAGTACCTGATAGTACATGTTGTTACACAGGTTGTACCACTGTACCTAATTAGGTAGGTACACTGTAACAGCGACACATTAAAATAAAGTGTTACCTAGTTTACTAAAAAGAACGATTTTGGACAACTCACTCCTTGCAAGATGGCAGCGAGTAGAAAAAACAAGTGAGTTGTTCAAAACCTCTCTTTTAGTAAACTCTGTGTACACCAACAATGTTCTCAATGCTCGAGTTCATGTGTAGAGACACTGATGATACTTCGATCAAAGTTTCATGTTGTGTCGAGCCTTCATAGTGTTTGAAAAAATAGCGATTTTGACGCGATTGTATCAAAAAAGTAGTAGCCCTATAGGAATCCCATTCAAAAGGTCATTTCACCCGAAATCGACAACGCATACAAGCTTAAAAGTGGCGCTTTGGACGTACTTAAGCATTTATATGAAAGTTTGATTTGGGTACATTCACAAAACACTATATGATGCATTTTGGCGGGAGTTACGCAGATAAAACGTGTGATTGTTTGCTGATAAGATGCACCCGTGCTTGTTATGGGCGTGCTGCAGTGAAACTTCTCTGTATGACGAAACGCCGGTTGTTAGTGATTGGTTCAAAGCGGTTCGAAGGAACTCCAATGATTTTTAAACCTCAACCTGTGCCCTCCAACCCGGAAATAAACGTACTTGTATGGATCTAGGCCAGACTCTCTGCGAAGTTCCAGGCTACAGAGTGCCAGCAATCTAGACCATTGTTGACGATTTTTTGTAGAGCCACAGCATATTTTATGTTATAGCTATGGACACATACTATGGCTCGTTTGAAAGGTGAGACTTTAAGCTCTCAGTGGGTACACACTGTTTATTTCTACATGCCTCTGTTCCTGAGAAATCCCAAGCTAAACAGTGGCTAGTTTTCATCAAAATCCCTGTTTTTTTTTTTCTAGAAATGGATATATAGCGTATTTTATGAAATATGCGCTGTTTGAGCCTTGAGAAGTGTTGCCTGTAAAGTTTCCGGGAAGTGACCTAGCGAGACAGCCACCTAGTGATAAACCCACGAAAATAAATGGCCTGGTTTTGACCTGACGTACATGCGTCACTGATTTGATCCAAAGCAGCAAAATGTTAAAATGATAAAATGTTCAGATGTGCGTTTTCATGAGTTTTCGATCGTCATCTATTTCAGTTCTATTCATTACATTACATTACATCACATTTGGCTGATGCATTTTTCATTTTTAGCCAAAGTGACTATTCATCAAAGAGTTCCCAATATCGCACATAAGGTGTGTTAGAGTGTCTATTTTCGTAATTTAAAAACAAAAGCTAAAAACGCAACACAACGTTTTTGGCACTCCACACAAGGGAACAAAAAATGCAATATTGTTTTTTTGGCACTCAAAGTGTTAATTGTGTACAAGAGACTAAAAAAACCTGGGCCCTAAATACATAGCAGAAATGCCATGTCATGCCATGCAATATTCACCTCCTAGAGATCTTAGATACAGGGTTCGGTCATCTAGTCGTCCCCAGAGTCAATACCAAGCATGAAATGGCATTCAGCTAAGGTTGCCAACCGTCTCGAATTGCCCGGGACATCCCGTATTTTGGGTGATTTTTATTTGTCCCGTCGGGAACAGCTCCAGTCCCGAATTTCAATAGCCTCGTCGGTCCTGTCAAGTTGTAAATGGCCAATAGTAGGCTACTGTAAACTCACCTGGAAGTGTCCAGTGCTGCTGTTACCACGCGCATCTCACACTCACACATATACTCCGTAGGGCACCGGGACAGAAGGGGCCGCAATTTAGCCAGAGAAGCTTTGCTGCAAACTGCTTTCCACTCTTTTTAGAAAATGATTACAGTATCAAAATGCAGCAACATCTTACATAAGTATGCTATTTTTTGGGTCCTCTCTCAGTCTCCATTGCAGCAGATCTTGAACGTTATGCTACTCGCTTAAATGGGAACGTGTCTGAGCGCAAACAAGAGGGAGAGAGGGTGGCAGGTTAAGGGAAAATTTGAATGTAAAATTTGAATGTTCTGTTTTGTTTTTTAACTCCATTCCTTTTCATCAAGAAGAAAGCCTATGGTATAGACACAGAATGGCTGTGCAATTACTGTAATCACATTTATCATCAATTATAACTTCCAACGATTATGAAAACAACATTACAGAAATATATTTAATTATTTTGCTGTATTTTGTTTTGCAACAATGCTCTCGTTTTGGCTTGACTTATACTGTAAATCCAGCACACCCCTTTGCTCTAGCTGTTGTATGTATGTATTAGCCTTTTTTGCATTTACTTTTTATTAGTTTTTCACTTGAATTACATTTGATATTCTCATTTTGCTCACTGTTGATTTTTTAGAAAAGTTTAGAAAATGGATGATTTTTCCTGTGATCTTGATAATGACACATGAGAAATGCTACTGATGTGGGCATCCTTCAGTGCACACACAGCTCTGCTCCACCCAGATGAGGTTATAACTGAGCAAGAGAGCTGAACAGCAATGTGTCATGAGCTACAAACATCGCTAAACCAGCTGACAAACATTGACATCATGAGTGACACACACATGAACACAGTGTGCAGAAGTAAAATAAACACATAAATCACAAAAAGCTCACTACCTACAGCTGCACTTCAAAGCCCTTCAGAATAATAATCAGAATCATCCTTTTAAGTCATTGTATGGGGTACAACAAAATTTGATAGCAGAACGGTGCGTTCAATAAAAACATTTAAATAAATGTAATAGCAATAATATATACAACTCAACACAAACACATAGACATATTCTCACCCACCTTCCACACTCACACCAGACATACGCATATATACATGTATAAAAAAAGGGTAGGCCTAACACTTTATTTGACAGTATTGACATAAGAGTGACATGACACTGTCATGACACATTAACCCTAATCCTAACCTCTAACCCTAATCCTAACCCTAACTTGTTATGACAAAAACCAAATGTCACTTAATAACAGAAGTATTATGTCATAAACGTTTATGACTTGTTTATGACACGTTCATGACAATGTCTTGTCACTCGTATGTCGATACTGTCAAGTAAAGTGTAAACAAAAAAAGGAAGTAGTGCAAGATGGTAAAAACATGCAGGTAGTTATTACATTTAGTGTCTCTGATACAGTAGTGCCAATTGTTGCTGTGTTACTTGGAGTTCACCTTGTTGTGGGACCTGTTACAAACAAATGCTACTACAAAGAAGTCAAGACACCTCTACATCATCTTATAAGAACTTATAGAGAACAGGTGTGGTAATACCACCTCAGAATCATGCCGTAAGAAATCATGTGGAGTCATAGCACATAGCATCATGTGCATTCACTGCCTCCACGTCTTTGTTGAAGGAGAAACTGCTGCTGTTTGAGTTTCAGCTTTTTGCTGAATCGTATTGTTTTGGCCTTCTTAGATTTGCTTTTACATTTGTGCTGCTTAGTCATTACAAACTCCAATGCTTAGGGCTTTGTAACACCACCTACAGTATTTTAGATGACCCAGGAAACACTCAGGCGTACTGGTACACCTTACAGTGTTGTCATTTATGTACACAATCACAGATTATCCCCAGATTATTATTTTCTGTGTCATGTATTTTGTGGTGGTTGTGCATCACGCTGTGAGTACTTTCCAAAGCTCCTCACCAGGAGAGAGCAGTGCCAGGCCTTCATCTGGGCACAGACTCCTGGGCAGCAGACGGGCACGGTGGCACCAACCGAGCCCTGCACCATCAAAGATCATACCCCGCCCGCCCCACTATAGCGGACCATCTCCACATATACAGTGGGTCCCAGTTAAGAATTGACACTTCATTCACCATCAAGGTGATTCACGCAGCTGGGTGAAATGTAAGTACAACTGCAGCCGCTTGGGGGCAGCATAGTCCGCTGTGGCGTTCCACGGTCGAACCGGATGGAGCATTCGACAGCAAGGGCTGTGATTGGCCGAGTTTTCAGTGCGTTTCTCTGTGTTTTTAGCAACCCCTGCAACATGCTAGTCCACTGTAGCCTATAAGCTTTGTACATAATGTTAAACATAGTTTTGGATTCAGTGGCAAGATGTCTTGATTGTACAGTGCCTGTCTCTAAGTAATGTTTTAAAATGAGAGCTGTCAGCTGGCAATAGGCTACTTTGTCGGCAGTCATGAGAAGTTTGCTTGCTAAGAGAACATACATATGCTACCCAGAAACCTTGTGAATAGTTCTGATTTGTTTTACTACACTAACGAGGTTAAATATAGCCTTTGCCTATAGCATCTCCTTAATGTTAACAAAATGACAGCATTCATATGACAAAGGAAAACTAATTCGGTCACTCAAGACTGTGCCACAGCAACCAGTGTAGGCTACAGTCCTACCCAATAGGCCTACTCGAAGCAGATAGCGTTGTCTGACGGTCGAGTGGGTTAATGCGCATATTTCCAGAACAGGTCTGCAACTTTCAGGCAGTTCCGAGTTCGAATCTAGGCAGGAGCAGAGCCATATAAAGGCCTATTGTTATAATTTTTTGCAAGGTGTTGCTCCTGGCAATACTTGTTTATAAGACGTTTGGTGATTAGTTGATAGCTGTTTTTGGGACACGTTAAACGTTCTTTATAATGAGCGCATACGGGGAGTAAAACGACTGTTACGCGCTGTTACAACTGTAGGCTACAATGATTGCAATACAAAAATAGGCGCGTGTTAGTTTAGTTAGTGTTGTGATGTTTTGCACTTTTGCCTCATGTGTTTTCAGGTTTGAGGGCTTTTTTGGCAAGATTGACCTTGGTTAGACTCTGCATATGTTATTTCTCCGTATGGAAAATAAAGTCAATTTTCGACACACGTCTGTTATTAGTTCAATAACAAGTGTTCCTTGTTAAAACATGTGACTAGTGAAACTCAAATGATTTTAGAAATATTTAGCCAAAGCCAAAAAGTGTTAGAGAGAAGGAGAGACGCCAGTGCAGCTCAGATATCTTCTTAATTTTCTTTATTCTTTAGTAAAAGGTGCAGAACATTATTAAACTTTGACTAACGTTTCGATGTTCGTTAGTCAAAAACATCGACACATCGAAAAAAAATAGAGGTAGTTGTGTTGTATATTTATATAGTCTTAACAGTTACATGAAGTTTAAACTTGTGCTTGTGTGACCTGTATATTTACATTGATATGCAGTATGCAGTAATTTCAAGTATATCAGGCTTGATATACTTCACAGTGCAGTGCAGTCACAGTGCAGTTCCACAGGGCGGTGTTGGGGGGGGGGGGGGGGGGGGGGGGTTAGGGTAGACAGGATCCTAGTTTCCTAGGTTCCTGGCTGGCTGGTGGGTGGGGGGGGGGGGCTGTCAGTGATGGGAGAGTGGGTAGAGTGTTCAGCATCCTGATTGCTTGGTGGATGAAGCTACTTGCAAGTCTGGTGGTGCGGGAGCGGAGGCTCCTGTACCTCTTTCCAGAGGGCAGGAGGCTGAACGGTTCGTGTGCAGGGTGGGTTGTATCCTTGACAATCATCAGTGCTTTGCGGGTGAGGCGGGTGGTGTAAATGTCCTGCAGGGAGGGGAGTGGTGCTCCAGTGATCCTCTTAGCTGTGTTAACAATGCGCTGGAGGGTCTTCCTGTTCTGATCTGTGCAGCTTCCGCCCCACACTGTGATGCTGCTGGAGACGATGCTCTCGATGGTCCCTCTGTAGAATATAGTCATGACGGGAGGTGTGGCACTTGCCTTCTTCAATTTGCGCAAGAAGTAGAGGCGCTGCTGGGCTTTCTTCGCCAGTGATGCTGTGTTGGTGGACATATGACGTACGTAAGCGCATGAAACCTCCCATTAAGGGGAATGAAGGAAGTTGCTAATACTGCGGGCACCAGCACAAGACAGGGAGAGACACATGCCCCGCATTTGGCAAAACCTGCCGCTACTGTGGAACGCTTAACCACTTCGCTAGCATGTGTCTGAAGAAAAAGATGGGGCAGCGCCAACGTAATGCTGTGGACACACTAACAGACGCAGTGCTGGAAGATGAGGCTGACGCATGCATTTACACAACTTCAGCTGATAAGACGCTGAGGAAGAAGTGGTTTGTGAACCTGAGACTTAATGGTGTAAGGCAGAAGTGCCAGCTGGACTCTGGAGCTATACATGCAATGTCATGAGCATCAAAGATATGAAAAAAGTGGCACCACAAGGGAAGCTAGGATGGAGCCAAACCAGGCTGAAGCTCTACTCTGGAGAGGCCATGACTTCACTTGGACTGTTCAGAACACATTGCAAGGTAAGGGGATGTACTTACCCATTAGACTTTGAAGTCGTGGAGACAAAGCACTATCCATTGCTGTCTGATTCAACGTGTGAACGCCTCGGACTGATGCACTTCACCATACCTGAGGAACTGCACAGACTGGAAGGCATTGTACCCGGCTCACTTGGCAGACAGCAACTCGTGACTATGTACAAAGACGTCTTCACCTCGCCCATAGAGTCACTCCCTGGCGACATCCACTTTGATTTGAATGAGGCCATCACACCTGTTCAGTGCCCCCCACGCAATGTCCCAGTAGCCCTCAAAACAGCTGTGAAAGCAGAATTGGACAGGCACGAGAGGGAAGGCCACCTAACCTCTGTGACAGAGCCCACAGACTGGATTAGCAATATGGTCATTATTAAGAAGCCTGACAAGATCTGAATCTGTATTGACCCAAAGCCACTTAACAAAGCCTTGCGGAGATCTCATTACATCATGCCAACGCTAGATGATGTCCTTTACAAATTGCCCAAAGCCCGCATATTCTCCCTGGTGGACGCACGTGATGCCAGCTTGCAATGCAAACTCGACAGGGAGAGCCGCTTCCTCACAACCTTCTGGACACCCTGGGGGCGCAAACGCTGGCTCAAATTGCCTTTCGGCGTGTCAGTGGCCCCTGAGGTCTATCAGAGAAAACCGCATGAGCTCCTGGCTGGACTAGACGGGGTGGAGCCCATTGCGAATGACATACTGATTGTGGGCTGTGATGATGAGGCCATCAGGGACCATGATGTGAAACTCCTTGCGCTCATGGAGCGCTGCAGAAAAGTAGGGTTCATAGGGTTTGTCACATACCTGTCCAAATTCATGCCACGTCTTTCCGAGGTGTGTGAACCATTGCGCAGGCTATTAGACAAAGAGGTTCCATGGCATTGGCTCCCTAAACATGACGCTGCCGTCACAGAAATTAAACGTCTAGTGTCAGCGGCGCCAGTCCTGAAATATTATGATGTTCACAAGCCAGTCACTGTCCAAAGCGACGCTAGCCAAAATGGCCTTGCTGCTTGCTGCAGGAGGGACAGCCAGTGGTGTTCGCCTCCCGGGCACTCACATCCTCAGAGCAAAACTATGCGCAAATTGAGAAGGAGTGCCTAAGCATAGTTTTTGCTTGTCAGCGCTTCCACTACTATCTCTATGGCAGAGGGGATGTGACTGCTGAGACAGACCACAAACCACTCATTGCAATCTTCAACAAGCCACTCCTCAGTGCTCCAAAGCGACTGCAAAGCATGCTTCTCACCCTACAAGGTTACTGTCTGAATGTGGTGTACAAACCAGGCCCGGAGATGTACTTGAGTGACACCCTGAGCAGAGCTACAGCACCTCAACATAGCGAAGACCAGCCATACAAACGTCATTATGTATGCAGTGTACAGCAGGAGTATTTAGACGCTGACCAAATAAATCAAGCTGACTATCTGAACGTAACAGGCCAGCGCCAGTGTTGGGCAAGTTACTTCAAAAGCGTAATGCGTTATTTATTACTTGTTACTGTCATCTCAAAGTAATTTGTTACATTACAATATTACTGTCTTTGAATTGTAAGGCATTACACTACGTTTTAGGGCTGCAGCTATCGATTCTTTTTGTAATCGATTAATCTAGCACTTTTTCGTTCGATCGGATAATTTTTATTTGCATTTTTAAACAACCAAAACAAATAATGCATAACAAAAATGACATTGCTGTAAAATGATCAAGCAATTGGCACAGAGGTATTTATTCTAACTCCAACATTTGGCTCCAAAACTAAGCCCATTTATTGCAATTTACCCATTTAGTGTAATAAGTGCCAGTGCCAACAATTAAATAATGTTCAAAATGCTCTCTATAAAATTGCAACCTCTTGTGCATGACTTAGCTGGGCGAACAAAGCTGTCCATACTATCTTGTGAAGTGCTGGGAGGGAGAAGAGGGAAAGCAATTTAAATACATGGATTTCTATGGAACGTCACGAAAACATGCGTGCGCAACCAAGAGGCAGAAAGCATCATAGAACAGCATAGAGCAATGCAAAAGAGCAAAAGAATAAAATTAGTTTTTGTGCTGAAAACTGCACCAATTCGAAATCACGATGGTTAGAGAATGTTCAATATCCCTAACGGAATGCATATCTTCGCCAAAAATGACAAAAATACGATGTTATATTAATAATCCAAATGAACGTCAAACTTTGAAATATAGTCTGAAATGAGATGTTATTATCATTGAGACAACAGGGGTATACAAAAAAATCCGATTGTAGTTTACAGCAGCGCACAACAAGTTGTATGCTGTAATCTAGACCTGACATCAAAGGAAATATCTGTTTTATATAGATTTCTACACCTGCAGCATTTGGCATTAGGCTACTAACAAATAATTTTACCATTATTAAAAAATAGCCTACCATTAGGCTACTAACAAATAATTTTACCATTAGGCTACTAAAAAATTTGCTATGGTAACCTAGCAACCTGTGTGTGTGTGTGTGTACATGCGTGCTGAGCGTGAGGAAAGATGAGGGTGCATGCATGTGTATAAGAAGGGGTTCTTTTTTAGGCATACTGTCTTGCAATTGAACGTGAGTAAGTTTACTACTTAAAAACATCAAAGCTAAACATTGATTATATCACGACATCGCTACAAATACAGTTTGTGATTAAAATCAGCCAACATCAATTAAGGCTATAGGCTACGCAGATAGATAGATAGCCTACTTTATTGACGCTTGGTGAAACAGCATGGAGTGGATGTTTTCGGTTCAGATGCTTGTTCTTTACCTTTATGAGTAATGATCCCAAAACTTTACTTGAAAACTTTAGACATTCTCTGCCATTTATGGACATCTTGCAGGGATTAAAGTGAAAAAAAATCGTTTGACTGAACTTTTTTCAGGCCATAAGTGATACGTTGTTCATATCTACCTATAGAGATAGCACCCCTTTTGCGGTCGCGAACTATTGGTTTTTAATGTACAAAAAGATGCAAACAGCAAAGTAAAGGGAGTATTCGCCTTATTCACACGGCGGCCATTGTTTAAACCAAAACGAGGGGTGCACTTACTATATAATTAATGCCACCTACAGGTGAATGCATAGAACATAACAATCCTATGGTTTGTGTACCCTGTAGCCTCGTTTTAGCCGCCAATGGCTGCCATGTGAATAAGGCGAATTGAGTGTTCTTGATTGAGATTGAGTTTTCCTGATGAACAAAAATATATTTTAGTAGGCTACCATCCCTGACCATTGCTGATTAGCCATTGCTGTACTTAATCGACCTAATCGACCATGAAAATTAGTCGACGGCAATTTTTTTAGTCGAAGAGTCGTTTTACTATTGACCACCTATTTATTTTTGGTCTCCCGTCTCAAATGGCTCACTGTATGTTATTAACTCTTGAAAAGGACGACTGTCTTTGGATGTTAAACAGGCTACTTAGACATTGGCAGTCATGTTTTAAACCCTGCTAAGGTCGCAAGTGGAAATGTAGCAAAGCTGCGTGCCTGCCTGCTTTCAGCGCGATTCATTATTAGGCAGTTAAGCGGGGGAGCTAAGCTAGTACGCTAGTCTAGACTCTGACTATATAGTATTGTGGAAATTGCAATAAATGAAGTGAAGAGAGTGGCTCACGTTGACAATTTTGTCATTTATTCATTCATACAAAAAAACACGTTAAAATGAATATGCCGCTGCCCGTGATATCAACAATCAAGGTGCGCGTTATTTCCCATGTTCAATAAGTCGTCACGACGCATATTTTCTTTAGCGTTCAAGCCAACTGATAAAGTGAGGTAGCCTAACCTATGTTTTAAGACGCACAAAGTGCATGTAGCCTACTTGTACTTGTTTTGAACATGCTGACATCTGCAAAGTCCTCAACTCCTGTCGCCTTTCAAAGTTGGCTAGACCATCGTTTCTCAAACTTTGGGCCGCGGACGAGCACCGGCCGCAACGTGGACACTGCTGGTGGAGTGAAATTATTCCCGGGGCTTCGTCTGATAATTTGCTGCGCAATTGATCAAGGAACCGCGGACCGACAGAAAAAGAAAACAAACGTTTCTGCAATCAGTGTCATCAAACATAGAGGCATACAATTAAATGGTGTTATGAGCGTTCATTCAATGCATGCGTGTGCGCGAGCGAAACTGAAACCACTCGATAACGTTGGTAGCAAAGCTCCGATTCACCTATTGGAAGGTTATTTAATTATGAAACAACATTTAATAGAACGATGTGGATTTATGCAACTTCCATAAAAACAGAGCACAGACTAATACACTATCTAGCATTGTATTGTATAGTCAGATTTGCATAACATGGCCAAAAGCTATTGTGGCATAATTAAATATCATGTCAATATTCTTTCCATTTGCCTACCAGTGTATGATGCTTGCATGAGGGAAACATCCCAAAACAATGGCACCCATATAATTGCTGTTGTTTTGAGAAGTATTTATCATGCAACCATGCAAAAGCAATGCAACTATTGTAATTATATTTTACATTGGTAAAGCAGTCCTCTGTTTTCACAAACGTTTTGCACTTCAAACATTGGATGCTTTGAAGTGCACGTATAACAATTATAATTGTGATGTGATATAATGATAATTTGATGGGGGGTGGGTTCATGTAGGTGCCATGATCGGCCCTCAGGTCAAAGAAGTTTGACAAACATTGAACATTGTCTATGTCCATGACAACACTGGCATACAAATAAAGTATATCAAAGGTCTGACATTAGATCTGATGGTATCATTTTAAATGGGTGATTTTTTTTTTACACATAACGTTTTTGAACAGTTCACTTAATATGTTTCTAACAAAAGTAGGGTGATCTATATTTTATGTTTTCCCTTCAGTTAAGTTCAAAATAAAATGGACACAACGAAATAACAAACACTTGATTTAAAAAAAAAAAATAGTCGTTTAGATTAGTCGACTAATCGAAAAATTTGTCGAAAGATTAGTCGTTAGAAAATTAGTCGTTCTGGTAGGCCTACTGGTTATGGTTTTGTGCTATAAATTAATAATATGTTTTAAGTTGACTATTTTAATTGTATGGTTATTTTTTGTCAACATACACTCACAACCTACTGTCGTTAAAAGTGAGGCCTAAGCAAAATAGGCTACAAGGCTGTCTGTGCGTCACAAACAGACTGACCCCCTTACTCAACAGTTTGCGATGATGACAGTGATATTATTATTTTTTATGCTAACACGCTCAGTCAAAACCTTCCGTCGCTTTACACATAATGTTAGTTGCATTGATTAAAAACTGTAACAATAATAGTAGTCTACATCGGGTGGCATAGCAGGCTATCTGTTCAAGTCATAGGTGACACCCAAAATTAATGACCTCCCCTGAGTTTGCGATAGTAAGAAATTGTCTACATTGATGCACGGAAAGAACACAGCCTACGCTTCTTCTCCGAATTCGCACATAGAGCTCACAATATCATATCCAAAAAAGTTAAACGGATTGGCCAACCTCATCAGCTGTCTCTAATGTGTCACTATAATCCAACTTTTAGACCGTTATAGTCCTCCATACGTGTTCTTTTTTTTTTAAGCAAACGCCCGAGACAAGTGTGTAGCTACAACATAAACAAAGCGAAATTCATGGCTGACGTAGGCTATCTTCTTGAGCGGCCACTGATTGAGACACAGAAAGTTCTCAAGAACACTCCCCCCCCCCTCCTATTTTTTTTCTCATCGGATCTGCATCGATCTCAATATGACATTTCTAAAATCAAATTGACGGAAATCCGTCCTACGACGGAGAACTTTAATCCTTGTGACATCTTGACTTCGCAATCACGCCAGCTAAATTCAGAATGTATCACGATTCACACGCTAGTGGTGTGCTTCCTGAACAACTGTCCGTGTGGAACAATCAGATCCCTGCGCGTATAGTGCGCGTCATAGGAATTTAACGAGGCTTCGAGGCAGGGTTTTTGCCTCGAGTAATTTTTGTAATCGAGTTATTCGAGTAACTCGATGAATCGTTTCAGCCCTAATTCAAACGCAAAAGGTGCTTTGATATCTTCTCATCTATCGTTTGAACGTCGGCAAGCAGGCATGCTGCGGTTGCAATGAATGAGGATAATTGTTTTTAGCTGCGGATTTATTTTTTGCATTATTTTGAATATGACTCGCTCCAGTCTCAACAGCACGTCTACTTTTTCCACAAGCATCTAAGTTCTAACACACATCCCCTCTCGCTTTCTCTCTTTCCAGCCCTGCGCACGGGGCTTTCTTAAAGGAGCATTTTACAACAATTGCATCTACATTTTCATATTAGAATGTTTTGTCTGTTTAAGTGTAAGCTTAAACTACCGTGATCAATTTAAGTTCCCGTGCCCTCGCTGAAAGTCTCATGCGCTTATCGTTACACTATCAAATCTATAAGTAACCGTGACAAATAGGGTATAAGATATATAAACTCACGCTATTGTATTATCATATATGTAATGGCTCACTGCGTCATGGAAGCAGTTAAGTCAAGTCGCATCAAAAATAGTAGTGGCAGAACTCCCAAGTGACACCTTGTGGTTGTTTGTGTCAACTGCAGTTTGTGCCATTTCTGCTGAGAAAATGGGGTACGTGATTCATGAAGGAACCCGTCCAAACTTAACTGGGACCCACTGTACACATCACAGCAGGCGTCAGCAGGAGTGCTTCAGCCTGGAGAAAGGGCGCCATCTGGTGGTCACAGAGGGGCAGTGCGCTGAAGAGGTGCTGTTGGAGGCCTTCAGCTGAATACTAGCTTGTGGGTGGGCCAGAGGAAAGGACCCTCAAATCATCATTCTCTAGTAGACAAATCCCTATACAGCTCTGAGCTGTTTCCTACAGCCGTCACCACTGAGAGAGTGTCACATGAGTAAATGTTTTGGCCATCACCATTGTGAGAGCTAAGAATCTACACACACACACACACACACACACACACACACACGTGTGAATGAATGAATGGATGAAGCTCCAATTCATTCCTTGAATATTGTTTAATAGAAAAATGCTCAAATACTCTAATCTAGTTCATCATCTAATCTTTTATCACTAATCTATAAAGAAACATTACCGCCATGACATGTTATTGTGGGTTTATTTCAATTAAGTGCAGGTCTAGGCTGCCTTTTGTTAGGCTGCTTTCTCAGGCCTGAAAATTGCTGGGCAGTTGGGTTACGGTGCATTCATACGCGTAGGAAAAAAACAGTGAAAACATCATCATTTACCTCACTTCCTGTGGGAATAAGAGGTTGGAAACTGGGGCAAGATTTTGCTGCCTGACTCGCCCGGTTGGGGGCACGTCGTGTCTTTTGTCATCATGTTGTGGGGGCACGTCGTGTCTTTTGTCATCATGTTGTATTTCGTTTGTAGTCCTTGTGGCCTTTCATGTCCAATGGTTTAAATGGGAACTTGGGAAATTGCCGTTTTTGTCACTTGAAAGCTGCATATCCTTCTTTCACAAGCATCTTACATCAGATTTTTAGGCAAATACAGTTGTTTATTTAAGATTAGTGAGCGTATGTTGTGTCATCCTAGCCTGGGTTTTCTCATGCTGCTTTACGCGCGCAATTTTATTCACGCTCCTAGGCAGCCTGGATTCTATGGACTTCGTTTTCACCTCAACGAAGGAACCAATCACAGAACGGAGGGAGGGCAGCAAGACGATGACGACACACCGAAGCCGTTATGAACTACATGCAGACGCATTTGATAGACATTCGTAGCGCCCAATAAATGGCTCTGGGCATTCGTAAACCACGTTTCAACGTTTCAAATACGAGAAAATGAATGTCTAGTTCCCAGACCCCATCTCAATGAGATGAGGTCTGATGTTAGCCAGGCTAGTGTCATCCCTGTTTTTCACACATTCAGATGGCAACGCACATGAACACTCCCTGTGGGAAAAGCAACACAATCACTGCGGCGGTCCCTGATATTCCCAGGTGGTATCGGACAATGGATCATTAGGCTATGGCCCATATGGTTAGCACAGGCACTTGCATTGGCAAATGCTTACAAAGATATGGCACAGCTGCCTGGAGAGAGGCTGGGGTATAATGCCCACATATGGTGGCTATAGCCAACTCTGGTCCACAGATGGCACAGGTCTGGCACACAGATGGCACAGCTGCCTGGAGAGAGGCTGGGGTATAATGCCCACATATGGTGGCTATAGCCAACTCTGGGCATTATAGCACACACATAGCACCTATACAGTCTATGTGCGAGACCAGTCGGGTCCAGAGAACATCTGAAAAGGTCAAATCACTGAATGACTTTGGATTTAGTGGGCAGTCTTTGGTAGGTAGGTTTTGCCGGTGGCTTTCAAATGTTTCCTGAGAGAATCTTGGTAACACTTTACTTGACAGATGAGTTCATAACACATTCATAGCTGTCATAAACTGCACATAAAGCATTCATGACTGTTTCATGAGACATGACTCAACATTCATACCAAACCTTTCATGAATGTGGAAGACCAGAGTTACCAGAATCTCTTTAAGGCTGACTAGTAGGCCTAGTTCTCAAGGTCTTGGGACCCATGTGTGTGTGCAACCCATAGACAGGCGATCCACACAATAATGATCTTATTATGAAGTTATGAAACTATGCTGTATCACTACAGTATACATAGTCATAGATGGAGACCATCTGCACCACCAATACAAGCATATTGTGTCCATTACATTTTGGGCCAATAAAGTTAAAGTTATAGCTAAAGTTGATTGATATTTAGCAGAAGCTGTTATCCAAAGTGACATACTCACAACAGCAGGAATTGAACCCAGCTCAACTGATGGTCAGTCGGTGATGTTAGCGCTGCTCCACCACACTCTATAGCTAATATGATTGTGATTCACATCGCTTCACTCAGGCCACAACAATCCTGCTGCTTAGCTCCGCTTATTAGCGAGGCAAAATACATCATGTGTCTAAAGCCCATTTAGGTGACCACCATTAAATGTAAAATCCACCAGAAGAGATGTGGATCTGTTCTCTTTGCTTTGCTTGATAAGCTGCTGCTGCTTCTCTAGTTTCCTCCTTCTAGCCATGAATCAAGTTGGCTACTTACTGGCAGTAAGAGCAGTAAGGATGTTTTGCCATAAGATGTCAGCAAAGAGATTTGAAGTTGGACATTATTCTGCTTTTGATCGCCACTATACAAAATCATGTGAAGCTCAGGCACAGCCAACCTGTAATCTGTTCCCTCTAAAATAAAATAAAATAAGACATGCATCATGTCTTAATGTTGGATTTGTTTAATGCAGAGCATTTTGAAATCTTTTGTAATACTCGTGTGTTTGCCAAATATGTTTGAAATATATTTTGGCTACTAACAATTTGGTGTATTGCTCATTATTGCGTACACACTGCACCCAAACTATCAGGTTTTGGACCCCACAGGGCTACTCCAGAGGATTTACAACTATGACGGTATAAACCTTCAGATACACTTCTGAGTCAGATTGTTCTCAATACTGTACATGAGATGAATCTCTGTTTTAACTGCATGAATTCATCTTCAGTCCAACGTATACGACTGTGACATCCTCCTCCTTAGTGCCACCGACAGCCTAAGCAAACCCAATTACACATTCTCTATTATATGTGGTATAATGTTGTTCTGAACAGGAATCTACACACTGCCAGCCTCTTCAGTTTTGGAATTCTGCTCACATAGTGGAGGTTATGACTCTTCAAACCTCGGAGGTTATGACTCTTCAGAAGAACCCAGTCTGAGTGTAGTAGAAACTCTCTCTCTCACACACACACCTGCCACACACACACACACACACACACCTGTCAGACACACAGTGATGATGTTCACGCAGCTCCAGCAGCCTGGTGGCAGGCAGACAGGTACTGGGGCCCAGATACGGAGCTCAGATCACAGCAGACAGGTGCTGGGGCCCAGATACGGAGCTCAGATCATACACACACCCACACACACATCAGATCACACACACACACACGTCAGCCACACGGCTTGGTAACCTCGTAACGTGGCTACCCCGTAACCACTCCTCGCCCACAGGTACTGGTGCCTAGAACACAGAAGTGCCACAATGTTGGTAAGTATTAAAATAAGTTTATGTAGATAAATAAGTCGACATAAAGTTTAAAAATATTTTAAAATAAAGTTCTGCTGCAAGTCAATAATCCACAATGGCTGCTGCCTTATACAGCAGCATTGGAGCAAAGAGAAGTCCTCAATGGGGAAGCCCGATGCGTGACATCACTGACCACGCCCCCTCGTGAAGATGGAAATCCCCAGTATCGTCATGCGCTTCCACCCGGAACCGGCAATTCAAGGCACCTCGGGCAGTAAGCAACAGTAATCAGGGCCTAACAACGCAACAATACAACGCGATCACAAAATGCATATAACCAGGATAGCATCCGGACTTGGGCAGCCGTGGCCTACTGGTTAGCACTTCGGACCTGTAAACGGAGGGTTGCCGGTTCGAACCCCGACCAGTAGGCACGGCTGAAGTGCCCTTGAGCAAGGCGCCTAACCCCTCACTGCTCCCCAAGCGCCGCTGTTGATGCAGGCAGCTCACTGCGCCGGGATTAGTGTGTGCTTCACCTCACTGTGTGTACACTGTGTGCTGTGTGTGTTTCACTAATTCACGGATAAATCCAGAGACCAAATTTCCCTCACGGGATCAAAAGAGTATATATACTAATACTATACTTTCGTTGGATATTGTGAGCGTTGGTTATATGCACGTCAAATCCTCGCAGCTACGGATGAAACGTCGGTAGTTACAGGCCCTCCTCCGTCACTCCGGATAGCCGTCAAACACCTTGATCAACAAGGGCAAGGAAATCAGGACAAAGCAGACCAAAACACAGATAATGACAGGAACATTCATGCGGCTGGGAAGGTGTTCTTACGGCCCTTTGCAAGGGAATCGTGTGCGCTGAGCTGTACACAGCACTCGTCTCGTTCCACCCCACTCCCGTCACAGCTGGCTGGCCTGCTTCCTTCCCGTTGTCTCCACCCGAACTCCCAGTAAGTCCGTATTACTCTCTATTTATACGCCCCTGCTCATTCACGGCAATAATTGTCTCGTAATTGTCCATGACAAAGTGGTAAAAGTAATTTGTGCACACCAATGGCAAGTCTGTGTCAGGAATAGTATTACAGTATATCCACACTTCACACTAGGTAGGCACAGCAATCAGTGGTTCAATTAGAAAGACACAGCAAAAACACAAAAGCAATCCCATCACACACACAGTGAATCACAGCAATCCAAATACTATGCTACTCCTTATACAGTCCCAACTGGCTGACACACACACACACATAAACACACACACATGAACACACACACATGAACACACACATAAACACACACACATGAACACACACACATGAACACACACACATAAACACACACACATGAACACACACACACACACACACACACATAAACACACACACATGAACACACACACACACACCCTCCCTCCTGAGGCCTTTCCTCTTTGGCAGGAACTGCTGTCAGAACACTAACACTGGCAGCCAGAAATCGGCAGGTAAAAATGCTTGTACAGACCAGAATAGATAGATGGACCTCTATCATAACATCTACTGTAAAACTGTACTGTGAACTTGAAGTAAATATTCTCATTCTTAATGTGTTGCATATTATAGGTTGCTAAGTGGGTCCGTGAGGAGTTGTGTCCAGAAGGAACAAGGCATTTCTACGACATCTGGCATATTGGGAAAAGTATGTAACGTAATGTCGGTGCTGTAGCTTTGCTTAGTTTGGATGTTATTTGTGATTCTAGTAGCTTTTTCAATATTTCACGTTTCTGCTCTGGAACAGGTCTACAAAAAGCACTGGATACTGTGGCCAAGGAGAAGGATTGCGAGGACCTGAAGCTATGGAGACCCGCCATCAACCATTTATACTGGACTGCGGCTTCCACCCCAAATGGTGATCCTGATCAGATGGAGGCCAAGAAGCAGAGCATGTTGAACCATGTTCAGGATGTACATGAACACAACTATCCTTCATTTCAACAATGTGCGCACCCACCTCTGGAAGGAGAGGGAAGGAACAAGCAGTGGTTTGAACCAGGTACAATAGAGTGTACAATTGGGGTCAGAGGTCACATTTGCATTTTGCTTGACAAAGATTTGTTTGAGTATGCTACTAATTGCCTTAGAGAATGCATAACCATTTGTAGAGGAAGAACGACATTCTGCAGGTCCCATCATGTCTGGTTTGTTCAACAGCCTTATTAAAGATGAAAAGTAAAACATGTGATCTAAATGTAGTCATGCCTTGTCAGTATTTTGTAATAATAATAATAATACTTATACAATACACTGTTTTATACAGGATCAACAGCCGCGGTAAAGTTGGAAAGTGTTGCTTCCAGAAAGACCCTGCTGAAGGATATTTGACAGCTCTCACCACAACACCAAACATTTTCCTTGGAGGCATTCCATTCACTAATCCTTCACTTTGCGCCAAAGCACTCCGGCTTTTCTTTTCTTGGAATGCACAGCAGGTAAATGTTGATGAAGGTTAATGGATGAGTATGGCTACAGCTAATGCAGTCTAATATAGCAGCCAAAACATCATTGAAAAAGGTCAAAATTGTTCATTTCAACAGCATCGCATAGCCTACTGACCGTAGAAATAATCATGAAATCGAATAGTCACCTCACTAACCTCATGCTGGAATGTATTGTATTGCTGGTGTATCACACTACATTGGCTTAGTTGTGGTCCCTAATACTCAAGTGTACCATTTTCCTACAGACTTCTCTTAGCGGCAATGGAGACAGAGACCTGGCTCAAACGAACAATGGTGAGGTGCGCTATGCAGTCCGTTACCCCCGGTTTCGTAAGGGTGGCTGGGTTGTCGACCCATAAAATTTGGGGGCAGCCGTGGCCTACTGGTTAGCACTTCCCTGTAACCGGAGGGTTGTCGGTTCGAACCCCAACCAGTAGGCACGTCTGAAGTGCCCTTGAGCAAGGCACCTAACCCCTCACTGCTCCCCGAGCACCGCTGTTGTTGCAGGCAGCTCACTGCGCCGGGATTAGTGTGTGCTTCACCTCACTGTGTGTACACTGTGTGTGTTTCACTAATTCACGGATTGGGAAAAATGCAGAGACCAAATTTCCCTCACGGGATCAAAAGAGTATATATACTTATATACTTACTTATACTTATACTTAAAAGAGAAACCATCATACGGTGAGCAGTTTCAAGATCAGTTTCTAATGATAATTTCTTAGGTGACCCAATGTATTAACTAATTAACTGAATGTGATCTCAATATTTGTTTCCCACATCAAGAATATGCATCAGCCCTGATGGTCTCCCAGAGAGAGGGATATATAAGGTCACCACAGGCCCTCAAAGAAGACAGCGCCATCCTATCCTCAGCTGCAACTGCCCCTCTTTCCACTCACCACTATCTTGAACGTCATTCACGTTTTATGTCCTAATTACTGTCAATGAAATGAGAAATACATTTTATACACCAAGACAATTTGTGTGTTCATCTCCCTGCCCAGAAACCCATATGCCCATCGGACCACCTGCCTGTAGGCTGTGTATCGGAATTGCCTAGAGCAATGAAGGGGGCAATCATGATATTAACAATCCTGTTATAGTCAATACAATCAAGTGATAGAAGTATTTGATGTAACATTTTCTGTTATTCTATTCCACAATGGTAAAGTCAATTGTAGATCCTCAAGTATGCATGCACTTTCTGAGTTTGAAAATCTGCTAAACCCTCAGAATCAATAATGCACATTCATTTGACACAAAGTTTGTTATCTGTGTAGAAAACGGACAACTATAATATATTAGGTGTATAATAATATAATAGTGGTGTTATAAATTCGTCTGAACATACTCTGCTCTGTTGACTTGGAGAGGGCCATGCTCCTGCCTGAAGTTGAGATATGCTACCTGCAGCGGGGTTTTTTTGTCAGTTTTTGTCCTTTGTTGAGATTACTTGCCTAAAATGAGTCACTTAATTTTGAGGTGGAAAAGTAGACATGATAATTTAAGGAGCGGAAAATTATTGGTGTCATTTCTCTGAATCGGCGCCAGCCACTACCTGTTGTTTTAGAAACTCTTGTGGTTTTGAAGCGAACTTGCACAGCTGCAGCAGTTTCCTGGAACGGGGCGGCTGATCTGTCTCGAGGTAAGAGGTGGGCACAAATACATCAAAAACTATTTTGTTACAAACTACAAATACTGGCACATGAAATGTAACAAAAATAAAATACAAAATACTGATGTGAAAAATGCATTTGATTAAAATACAAGTAATTAGTAATTTGAAATAATTATGGTATAGGCCTACCAACTTTTAGAAACTACAAGGCATATTATTGAAAACGTATCCCCAAGAGACAACCCAGCAAACAATTTTCGGTTCGGGGAACGTTCCGCGAATGCATGCTGGGAACTAACTAAGGCTAAATTATGAAGTGTTGCAACCTCAACACCTTCAATGAGAACACCTTTTAGCCAGTCAGCATTGAGCAGGATCAATTATATTGGTGGAAACCATTTTTCTATCATGCATAAAAAATATATGCAGAACTGTGCAACTTTGGGCTTTCTGGTTTTCTCGAGTTTGGTGTAATAATAATAATAATAACATTACCTTGGACTTATATAGCGCCTTTCATGGTACCCAAGGTCGCTTTACAACACATGGATGGGGGGACCTCGCTAGTATCTTGATTTATCTCCCAAGAGACAGTTCCCTTCGAAGTTGCTACCTGATACATGTCCTTGCTCTGTCTCAACCAGCTGATATTCATCACCTTCCCCCTGACCATCTAATGAGGAAAACATCTCCTCCTGGCTTCTACAGTACAGTACTGTCATTTTTGGATTCCCAAGAGTCAAAGCTTTAAAATGGTATATAACATTACTATGCTACATAGCAATATGGTGCATACAATTGATTTAGAATGTTGGGGGGGGGGGGGGTAACCGTCCGGCCGGCAGGACACTGAAGATTATGTGATAAAAAATGCTTAACTTGTGTCACGCTGTTCGCCAACAGCAACATCCATCTTCCAGATAGTTTTCAAGTAGCAGGGAATTCAAGCCAAACCGTTGCAAATCTGCCATCATTCATTATGTTAAGCCCGCCTAACGACTCTACGATGTGATTGGCCCTATCAAAGTTTAATTTTTCCAGCTTGCGAGCCAACGGAGAGTTGCTAGACTAGCCCGGGCAGCAAATTACATTTGCGTCTAGATTTCTAAGCTACTCTCTGATGTGGCAGTTTCTGAAACTGAGGGCCATAATGCTATAATGAGCATTAAGAGCTATAATGTTGACATGATATGTACTGTAGTCTACACTACCTGTAAAGTTAAACATATTTCAAATTGGGCTACTATTATAATGGTGTGTTGTATGCAAACAGCGTAGTTAGTGTACAGTTTATTTATGTAGCTTTTACGTCGGATTACACGAATAACCAAGGTATCATTTGAAAGTGTATTTTCTGTTCTTTCAATGGGTTGTCACAGTAGGCACAGTAGGCACACTCAGTGCCACTAACGATTCAAGCAGTTAAGCACCATGGATTTCATGTTCTAGTTTGTGCTCACCTTTCTTTGAAAAGAAGTCTCTTAACAATTTGTTTCCCCTCATTTTGTTTTTTCTCCTAATTCTGTCTTTTCCTTTCATTTTTGGTGGCCTTTAGCTATCTTGGAGAAAGACATTTGAACAGCACCATAGTTTAAAGACCCGCCCACAGCACACATTTTTAAAGACCCGCCCCCTCCTTCAATAAACCATGCCACCACTGAGCATCTAAGATTTACTTTATGCAAGGCACATCATGGAAATGTACCCATACAGTATATGGTCAGTACTGTTAAAATGAAACTGAAAATGGCAGCCTGTTTTCTTATTTAACTGCCAGGCTGCTTCACCTGGAAGGAGGGCAACAGAACAGGAGAGACAGGTAATATTTTTACTTATATTTAATTTGCCATTTTTCAGCTGTAACAGAAAGTTTATTTTCCAAGAAATCGGTAGCATCATATAAAGTGTATTGGTAATTTTTCCACATTTACTCAGTGTTGTCAAAAGGGTAACTCACAGGACAAAATGTTTGTGTATCGTATTTGATTTCTCATGTGGTTTGACTGTAAAAGGCGTATGTGAGATCTTTATTATTTTGGCCGCAAATGCCATTATCTTAGACAGGGTACCCCCAGAATTGTCAGACCTAAATTTAAGGCTTTTTAAGACCTTTTTAATACCACTTCAGATGAAATTTAATACCTACATCGCACCCATTCGGATAGAATAAATAATATCAAAGGTAAGATTAAACCTCAAATAATTACTATTTAAGTGTTTGAACATGCCAACATGAACATGACAGCAGTGCAGTGGCAACTCAAAGATTTGTCGCGGTATTAACGTGATGTCCTGCTTCATGGACAAATTTACACGGAATAGAACCTAGTTGATTTCAGGGATTAAAGTGAAAAAAAAAAAAACTTTTTTCAGGCCATAAGTCATACGTTGTTCATATCTACCTATAGAGATAGCACCCCTTTTGCGGTCGCAACCTATTGGTTTTTAATGTACAAAAATATGCAAACTGCAAAGTAAAGCACCAAATAAACACCAAAACGAGGCTACAGGGTACTCTTAAGTTACTATATAATTAATGCCACCTACAGGTGAATGCATAGAACATAACAATCCTATGGTTTGTGTACCCTGTAGCCTCGTTTTAGCCGCCAATGGCCGCCATGTGAATAAGGCGAATTGAGAGTGTTCTTGATTGAGATTGAGTTTTCCTGATGAACAAAACAATATTTCAATACCATCCCTGACCATTGCTGATTAGCCATTGCTGTTCTTTTCTACTGCAGCAATATTGTAGCAAGGCTTTAACTTACACTCTTATTTAATTACTTCAGGCCAAAAGTATTTAAAGGGGAGATTTTTTTCTTGTTAATATGCAATTCAACACCAAGTAAAATCTATAAAATCAAGTTTGCAAGACTTCACAACTCAGTTTTCCAATGAGCAGCAATACTGTGTGTGCTCATGCAGGAGGTCTGCGCATCTGATAACGACAATCTGGAGAGGGCGCTTTTGTCTTCAGCAACAGATTGTATAAGGTTGACAAGAGGCTGCGATATGGTGAGGGACAGGTCGTGTTGCGCTATGAAAGAACATGCGTAGCCTACTTAGCGCAAAAACGGTCAGCCATAGATAAACGTACACAAATCATGACGCTAATATGCGAGGTTCTGGTAGGCCATACTGGTTATGGTTTTGTGCTATACATTAATAATAGCAAAGTTTTAAGTTGACTATTTTAATTGCATGGTTATTTTTTGTCAACACACGCTCACAACCTACTGTCGTTAAAAGTGAGGCCTAAGCAAAATAGGCTACAAGGCTGTCTGTGCGTCATAAACACGACTGATCCCCTTTACTCAACATAAAATAATAATGTCGCGAACTGTTAACACGCTCAGTCAAAACCTTCCGTCGCAAATTGTGAAAAACATTGTTGTAGCCTACATGTCAAAACAGACGGAAGGCATAGGCTACGGTTTATATTGCGTCACTTTACACATAATGTTAGTTGCATTGATTAAAAGCTGTAACAATAATAGTACATCGGGTGGCATAGCAGGCTATCTGTTCAAGTCATAGGTGACACCCAAAATTAATGACCTCCCGATCTCTGATTGAGACACAGAAAGTTCTCAAGAACACTATTAGGTCTTTAAACATTTACCATCACACACATTCATTCATCGGACCTAATATTTGTAGTTGCCTTAAAAAAAGGAAAAGAAAAGGTGATAGACCCCCCCCCCCCTCCTATTTTTTTTCTCACCGGATCTGCATCGATCTCAAATATGACATTTCTAAAATCAAATTGACGGAAATCCGTCGTACGACGGAGAACTTTAATCCTTGTCACGCTACGTGAGGATATTAGACTAAATCTACTGATCATTTGAAAAATTAAGACCTCCGTGAAAAAATTCCAGACTTTGAGGTGAAATTGAATACTTTTTAAGGCCTTAATTTAGGAAAATGAAATGTAATACTTTTTAATACTTTTAAGACTCATATTTTGATTTCTTTCTTCTGTCTTAATATTTTACATTTAGGATTGGATATGTCTTTGTTATGGTAAAAGTTCTGTGAGTTTAAAGTTGGCAGGTGCTTAGGGCTAACCCAAGCAGAGGCTGTTATAAATAGATAGATAGATAGATAGATAGATAATTTATTGATCCCCAGGGGAAATTCAAGGTCTCAGTAGCATACAGACAACACACACACATTCACTGACAGCAGAAAAAAGTAATTAAAAGTATATAATATAAGAACACAACTAAGCAGTTAGGATAGTAGAAGATAAAGAATATACTAAATATACTAAAATATAAATTATACTAATTAACACTTAATCTAAATCAATTCTAAAAGCAGTATCCACATAGTGGTGATTAATCAATCAAGAGGCGCTTGCAATGACTGAGGCAGGGACTAAGCCTGTGATTTTCTGTGCATAGTAAGGTAAGGTAAGGTGCTCTGTGTGAGTGAGTGAGTGTCACGGTGATAGTGATAGTGGTCATGGTGATAGTGCAAATGAGTAAGTCCAACAGTGCAAGAATAAGTATATATATCTATATATCTATCTATATAACTATTTTAAGAAAAGGTATAAGTGTGGCCACAGTTCGGCTGTGGCATGGAGGGAAGGGTTATGCATATGTGCTAATGTGCTAATATATCACGCAAACAGTGAGGCAGAAAGACAGTGGTAAAAAGTGGCTAGTGGACAGACAGTATCCAAACATGGAGGGGGTGAAGAGGCAGACAGACTATGCAGAGAAGTCTATCTCTCCTCTTCCCTTAAGGGAAGCATTGAACAGTTCAATGGCCCTGGGAACAAATGACTTCCTCAGTCTGTCTGTTGTGCAAGGCAGTGAGCGAAGTCTCCAGCTGATCAGGCTCTTCTGCTTAACAATAGTGCTGTGGAGTGGGTGACATTCATTGTCCAAGATGTTGATCAGTTTGTTCAGGGTCCTTTTGTCAGATATTGAAGTGATGCACTCCAGTTCAGCTCCCACTACAGAGCCAGCTTTCCTTACCAATGTAATCAGCCTGTCACCCTACACCTCATATAGGACCATACTGGTCAATTTCCTAACACGTTTTCCCCCTCTGCACAGCCACCCTGCCCTGTCTTTCTTGTACTCGAGCTGGTCTATTCCAACACTGCCATTTTTTCTTGGAAGGACACACACATCTTTGGAGGTAAATTTTGTGGTTGTGACTCAAGTTTAAAGATTTATTTACTACAGTATTTGAGATGAACAGAGGAACATTTGCATACAGTCATTTTCTGTGCATTAGTCGCATTGTGTACAAACCACAGGACAGTGTAATACCATATTAATACCATATTAACTGCCCCAGCGTATTAACCTCATAGCTGAAGAAATTTAGCAAAATCAATGTATAAACCTCGGCTAATAGTTGGGATATTATGGTACTGCAACTTTAAAAGTTTAATATTTGGAAAAAATAGAGGAGAAAAAATGATGGAAGATAAACAACATAACATAAAAAAGATAAACACTAGAATCATTGAGATTTCACCTTATAGCCTACTATCTTACACCCGGTGCAACTTGGTGCCTAGCGCAACGCAACTCTTGTTACTATCTTACACCCAAGGCAGTCATGGATATTTCGCCATGCACTCCAGTTCAATTGAACATTGCACCCACAAGTGTGTCAATTAAAAAAACAGGTGTGGTCAGGCCCATGATCCAAAAATCACAACATCTTAAACCCATTAAATCAAAACATCTTAAACCCATTAAAAATCATTACACCACTGACCAAGAAAATCCTGGTCTAAAGCAAAAAGCACATAAAAGCACAGCTATTTTGAAGGCACACTGTCACAAAATGTAAGCAGCCCTTAGCAACGAGTCCCAGGCAATGCCAAGTCCAGAGTCTTCAGAGAGTTTCCTTGTCTGACAGTTTACATAGTCCATCAAATTTTAGCTGTCACATCCATCAACACAAGGAGAGATTTTTCTTCTCGTTGGACGCTTCTATCATTATGATTATCTTAGTTATTGTTCCTGGTGTGCCCGTCAGGGCAGTGTATCTGCATTCTTCCCTCCTCTAATAGTTCTATGTGAAAGCACAGACTGTATGGCGAAGGCAGAAAGCAGTGACCCCGCAGGCCTTGAACCCGGGTCTCTGGGTACTAAAGCTGCAGCTTGACTGCAATGGCAAAGAGCCAGACTCTTTGGTATGGCAGTCAGAGTGCAGAGACCATAGACATTTGAGGTTTGCCAATGCCACTAAAGCTAACTCAATGCACTGCCACCAGGCGCCCCTTCTTTTTAGAACTTTTAGTTTTTGGTACCACACTCATGAGGTCGCTATGATAATATGCAACCTAGGAAATCTTATAACATTACACTACTGGTCAAAAGTTTAGAAACTTCTTTCATGGGTCTTTCTTTTTCTGACTGAAAAACTTAGATCTATGAAATAACACACCTGGGATTTTGTAGTAAATAAGAAGAGTAAAAAAACTAATGTTTTAGAGAACATTCGGAACATAGAGAACAATAGGAACATTCGGAACATAGAGAACAATAGGAAACCTGCCACTTGCCGCTGGTTAGTGTGATCCCCCCCTTACGGTACGTGTCCATTATCACGGTAAAACCCACCACGCCGCACATAGCCCATTGATTTATGGAGAGCGGCAAGGCGTAGCTAACACATCTGCAATGCACCTCGGGAAGGCATTCTAGCAGAAGGGCAGTCGTGAGGGGCAGTCGTGGCCTACATGGTTAAGGCTTCGGGCTTGGAACCGAAGGGTTGCCGGTTCGATCCCCGACCAGTAAGAATGGCTGAAGTGCCCTTGAGCAAGGCACCTAACCCCTCACTAAAAACTGGGACCCTAAGTAAAATCCTGCCAAGGGCCCCTCTTACCTGAACTCCAAAATGTATCCATGCATATAACACTGCATGAAAAGTGTGATTTTCGTCCCCGTAAACGACCGGAGATCTCCCTCATTTTCGGTAGTTGACGACAATTTGCAACCCGCGCTTGTCGCCGTTTGTCTGTGCCACAAATTGTCGGAACCGGACAATGACGTATGTGGAGTGCTTTCAGAGTGCTAATGGCCCTAATTAGCATATGAATGCAGCGAAACCGCGGCTGGCCAGGCCTGGCTTGAATATCCTTACTCAGTATTGGATGAAACCTGAAACCACAACTTTCAAACAAGTAAAATCACTCGTGATTGGTTGGCAGATCCCCAATAATATTGTATGTATATATATATAATGTATGTATATATATATTTATTTATTTATTCATATTATGCTGTATATTCATGTTATCCTATGTAGGCTACTACACTATTATTAGGCTACCATCAAGGACATGAATGAATTTATAGAGGAAATGAACATTTGCCAGGAACATGTTTATGCAAAGAAAGAGCTTTATTAAAACAAACACAACTATATACAAAGCTAGGATCTGCCCACACATGGGTAGAGGATGATCCAAAAACTACAACTCCGTGAACTGTCCATTTGCCTCCTCGGGGTTGTAGGTAACTGGCGGCGTTCTTTCCGAGGCAGGTCCGATGTGCAGACGCCTATTGTGCGTGGCTCTGTACTTCGGCGTCGCCTCTAACCGGGACTGCAGCTTCGCACAGAGTTCAGAGAGCTCCGGCCTACGAAATGACGGCGACCGTACAATCCATCCAGAGACCCCGCCAACAACGCCATCTTCTTCGTCAGACATGAGGTCTACGGTGGCGGACTTCCAGAGTTCCACCTCGTCATCTGCTAGCACACTCTGTCTCGATTCCAGCAGCTGTAAAAAAAACAATGAATCAGTACTGTGCGATGCGATGCACTGCGTATGGACACAACACATCTATCAATGCACCTGAAAAATAGACACCAAATAAAGCCTTACCCTCTTTCTTCTCGCTCGACTCTGAGCTGAACTCTTCGCAGCTTCCGCCCGCAATGAGTTTTCTGGCTGGGTATATCTAAAGCTCCTGCGTACCGTCTCGTAATATGTCTTACAGGCGGCTGGAAAACAATTAGGCTAAATGAGAGTGGTATGAATAAAAATCAAACGCAACAGTAACATTAAACAAGGAAGGAGAAACAGTAAAAAAAGTCACTTACACACAGTGATGCCAGTAATGCGTTACTTAGTAATCGCGTTCGTCTATTTTTACCACTTTTTTCGGTAATGAGTAATCTAACGCGCTACTATTTACAAACCAGTAATCAGATTAAAGTTATTTATCTAAGTTACTGTGCGTTACTATTTTTGTCATTTTCCTTAAAAAGATATATTCTTTGCTTTCTTCTTGTCTTGGGGATTAATGTCATGTAGGCTATGCTCACGTTTTCAGCATGAGGACAATTCACGTGTAAAACCACGCAGCGACACAAACGTAAACAACAATAGAGGAAGAGAGAGAGAGATGCACATTTCATCAGTCATTACTTTGAGTTTGTCAGCTAAACATGACAACATTAAGGTACATTGTACATTCTGTGCTGGCGACAAAGTGCTGTCTAGCTAGACGTCCCAAGTCTCCCGACGTTTTGGGAGTCTCCCACATATTGATAGCGGCTTCTTGACGCCCGCAAAATCTCCCGGAACCTAGAGCGAACAAGAGCACGCAAGCCAGACCGGACTTCAAATCGCGTGTGCATATGAGTTTAACGCGCACACAACGGAGAGGGAGAGAGAGAGGAGTGGTGTGTTTGTGCCTGAAGTGCATCCAAGACAGAGAGCATCCTGGTCTGTTTTGCTAAATCAACCAATCAGTTTTCAGTGTAAGTGTGCTTATATCTCTTTTCTCCCAAACTTAATTAATCAGTTCAGTCAGTGTATCTAGGAACAGGAGCGTCATGGCAGCGTCAGTGCCCCTCAAAAAGGAAGATTTAAGACCGATTTCACATTAGACTACACAAAAGTGTACCCAATTGTCTCATAAGATTAAAACATAATGATAGTCTTGCACACTGCACTGTTTGTAACAGCGACTTTAGCTTTGCTCACAGCGGGTTAAATGATTGCAAAAGACTTGTTGAGGTGAGTTTAACAAGTGTAATTTCATTTGCATATTACTCAGGCCTATACAAGATGGCTAGTTGCCAAGGCTACATGAAAAAAAAATCTACAAAAAAATCTACATATTTTACTATAACAATTTCTATCAATAGGCCTTCCTTATTTTGGTGTTGGTATTATTGAACAAACATCTGAATTTCAGTATCTAAGTAGGTTAGGTTGGGATGTCTGCTATACATGGCTGACATTACTGTTAAAATGCACTTCCAGTATAGTGAGTATTGGCAAAACCGGTTATCATTTTTATGTTGAGGCAGTGGGGGTGTTGTCGGCAGCTGCTGAAAGTAACTAATAAAGTAACTTGTAATCTAACTTAGTTACTTTTAAAATCAAGTAATCAGTAAAGTAACTAAGTTACTTTTTAAAGGAGTAATCAGTAATCAGTAATCAGATTACTTTTTCAAGGTAACTGTGGCAACACTGCTTACACACAATGTCGTCTTTATCAACATCGTGTAAATCGACTTGCAGATATTGCTCCGAGCAAATAGGAGGTCACCGCCTCATTATGAGGCAAGATTAGTCTGTGAAAACAAAATGTACAGTTATGATCGGTATCTATCTTATGGTATCTATACGTATATATTTCCTTATACCGCAGAATGAAAGTATATTCTTTAAATCTTACCCTTGCTCCGGTTCGTAGCGCCTGCAATTTGTCTCCGAGTTGTGAAGACGGCGTGCTTCCTGTAAATGACAAGACAAAAAAACACACTTTAATAAAGCTGGTTCTGCTCACTTGTTCTTTTGCAAGGCTACTAGGCTACTCTTAGCTTTGGTTTTAGGCTAGGGTAGGCTACTTTTAGCTTAGCTAGCAGTCATCGAACATATTCTTACCGCAAGCTTGGGATTGTGCACCCGTCTTCTCTTCTTAAAGTTTGTCTCTCGCACAGTTTTTCGACTCCAGAGCAGCCAACCGGCCTCTATGGACAGCAACCTGGAGTTTACCTAATTGCTTGAATGACTTGCAGACAGCTCCAAGCAAAGAGGAGGTCACGACCCCATTAAGAGGCAAAATTAATCTGTGAAAACAAAATGTACAGTTAAGATCGGTATCTATCAACGTAGCCTATCTATTTCCTTATAGCCTTATTGCTCCGGTAGCGCCTATGTGTCTCCGAGTGAACCCTGGTAGGCTACGGCTGGCTACCGCGGCTCTGATTTCCCGAGTACCGTTCTAATCCAGAAACCATAGGCTACACTCCCCCCCACATTAAATGTTTTCAATAAAGATACAAATAAAAATAATTGTTCTCAAACTATTTACTTTTAATATATCCACAATATGGCAGAGGTGGAAAAAGTATGAAAATATTGTACTCAAGTAAAAGTACCAATACCTTGATGAAATATTACTCAAGTACAAGTTAAAATACCGATCTGAAAATGTACTCAAGTAAAAGTAAAAAGTAGTTCATTTAAAATGTACTTTAAAGTAAAAGTTACTTAGTTACTTTTTTTTGGGGGGGGGGTGGGTACCAGAACAACCAGTTTTACCAGAGACTCTAATGAGGAGATACAGCACTCAAAAAATCCTCCATAGTAATGCATGGGGTTAGTTTGTAACGCCAATATGGCAGTGTCTACACATATCACAACCCTTCCGCGGCAAAACGTTGACATGTGAATACATTGAGCCAATCATGTGGTGTGTTGTAAAATACATTGAGCCAATCATATGGTGTGCTGTGAAGACATCGTGCCAATCATCTGTTGTGATCTCGCTGCTGGAGCAAGATTGGTGTCGTGAAGCCTTACGCACACGCATTTCTGCCGAAATAGATGCACGATAAGTGCCCAAAAAGTGTTGCAATATGGCCGCCGAGTGGAGGTACTTGCCTGATAAGGATGTTGAGAAATGGAGATCTATGTGAAAAATTACCGGAGTTCTCCTTTAAGTTTGAGCAGTAGTTGATTTTCAAAGTTAGTTGCACTCATCCTTGGGTCGCTTTGCAGTGAACAGTAATCCAGCACAACTGAAAAGCCCCTCACAGGCAGCTGAGGCAGGCAGGCCAATGTTGAGTTGCAGAGAGTTTTTTTTATATTTGGAAACGAGCAGAAGGTTCAGCAGATTAAAGGGCGTCGAACTGGGGGGGAAAGTGGGAAGTATAGGGCAATGGAGGAAAGGGCCCTTGAAAAGTGGAATACAGGGGGCACAACACTTTCATCAGGCATTAGTAATAACTCAGCTAATCCACACATAAAAAATCCAATTTTTTAAGTAATACGTTGCTCTCTTCTGGCTAGCTGCTAAATATGAACAAGATAACATGAGATTACCGAACCACACTTGTTGCTTTTACTATCAGATTCTGATACAATTAAGACGAAACAACAGCTTAGTGATGTAGGGTAAATGGAAATACTTCCCCAATGTTGTCAAAACAAACAATAGTCAACTTACTGACATCTCTCATTGAATGACCGCAACCGGGGAAGTAGAGTCATGTGTAATGAAGTGGAATAACACAGGGAAAAAGTATTAAACACGCTAAGAAAAAGCACTAAGGCAAGGAAAGGGAAGGAACGAGCTGGAATCTGTAAGTAGTTAGAGAGTAGTTATCCTTTCTATCTGTGCAAATTAATATAAGCTTGGTTAGTAGCTTACATATCGATGGGCTATAAAAAGGTTTTTCATTACCAAGGTGTCACACAAGAAACATTTCATGATGGATAAAAGCAAAAAGCTCTCCCAAGACCTTTGCAACCTTATTGTTGCAAAACATATCAATGAAACTGGTTACAGATGCATTTCAAAACTTCAGAATCTTCCAGTAAGCAGCATGGGAGCCATTATCTCCAAGTGGAAGAAACATCACTGCATCATCAACCGGCACAGGGCACAGGATCTCCTTGCAATATTTCTGACCAGGGAGTCAGAAGGATAGTCAATTCCAAGAGCATGCAAGGACCACTCGGAGAAGGCTCCAGAAAGACTTGAAGGCAGCCAATTCAATTAAATTCAATTAAACAGTTCTGGAAGTAATCTGGAACTAAAGATCAGGATTCACAAGAGGGACTCCTGGAATCTGTTTAGAACAATGGACCAAAATCACACCTGATACTGCGACTACTAGGTTTTGTCATACAGGAAATGTCTTGAAGCTGTCTTTACAAACAAAGGCTTCCACAAAGTATTGAAGAAATTTCAGTAGACAGGTTCCTGTGTCATTTCATTTTAATACACAAAACTCTTGTTTGGATTTTTTATAGCTAATTACTGGAAAAAAATTAAGCGTTCAATACTTATTTCCACCATATATTTATTTTACCTGAATATTTTAACTTCCAAATGAAATGTAAAAATGAATGTCAGACGAAATGTAAAGTTTGACTGATTGGATTTTGTATACAAAACATAGTGAAAACTGTCTAAGGTCACTCTCACTCTCCCTTGCTAAAGAGCTAAATGGTTTAGTCCGCCTGCACGATTAAGGTAGTCTATCTTTTGTTTATTTAGTTGAGCGTCGCTAGTAGTGGACCGCTAATTGTTGTGCTGCTGGTGCAATGTCTTTCTCCAAGAAAGCCAAGTCAAGTTACTAAAAACAAAGGCCAAAACAGGAAAAAGAGAGACATCCAAATGAGGGGAAACAACTGCTAATAAACTTCTTTCCAAAGAAAGGTGAGCACAAACGTCAAAACACGAAATCCCATGGTGTTTGCTTGAATATCTCCGCAATCATTGGTGCTAAAACGAACTGAGACAACCCATTGGAATAGCGGAAAATACACTTTCATAGGTTAGGCTAATCTGATGCATTTGATTTGATCTGATGCATCTGAGGCTATTTATTAAGAAACAGCAGTTCACTTAATGCTTTGAGCCAGAGAGCTGGCCGATAGCATCAGGGGTCAGTAAAGCATATTGAATTAATGTATTTCAGTGCATTGTGCCCAATTCACAAATTCACAGTTACTTGCAAAGATTCAAAAATAAAAACATAATTAAATAATAATAATAATAAAAACACTCTTACACTAGGAGCTTATTCACCTGTAGGCTAACAAGCCCCATAGACATATAACTGATTTGCCAAATAGGCTGTGAAATCCCAAAAACCTGTTCTGCCAAAGCATCATTAATGTAAATGGAGGGGTGGAAGGGCTTTGCAAGTGTTTTGAAAGATTTAGATAGATAGATAGATAGATACTTTATTGATTCAAAGTCTCAGTAGCATACAGACATCACACACAACATGCACTAACAACAAAAAAAGTAATAAAAGTATATAATATAAAAAACACAACTAAGCAATAAGGACAGTAGAAGATAAAGGGTATACTAAAATACAAATTATACTGAATAACACTAAATCAAGTCTAAAACAGTATCCATAGTGTGCTTAGGGGTGATTAAGCATGAGGCGCTTGCAATGACTGAGGCAGGGACTGAGCCTGTGATTCTCTGTGCATAGTAAGGTAAGGTGCTCTGTGAGAGTGAGTGTCATGGTGATGGTGCAAATTAGTAAGTCCAACAGTGCAAGAATAAAGTCTAGAGACCAGCATAAAATAAATATGGACATATAAGAGAGTAGACAAGGTAATATAAAAAAGACTATAGAAAAACTATATCAGTGCAAGAATGGGTTGACGTAATAGGGTTACAGCCGTTATACGAGTATTGATTATAAAGCATTAAGTATTAAGTAAAGGTATAAGTGTGGCCACAATCCGGCTGTGGGATGGAGGGAGGGGTTATGCATATGTGCTAATATAGCATGCAAACAGTGAAGCAGTAAGACAGTGGTAAAAAGTGGCTAGTGGACAGAGAGTACAGCAAGATTTTGATACTCTGTTAAAAACACCTAGCATAGACATATCAAGACACAGTGTTTCTCCAATAATTTGTTGTAACACTTCTGGGGGGAAGATTGGCCTGTCACTTGATGTGCTTGATGGAGAGGGTGAGAATGGTCCGACAGCTTGTCCTGTAAGACTAGAGAGAGAGAGAGAGAGAAAGAAAGAAGAGAAGAGAAGGGGAGGGAGACTAGATACCATATTCATTAGCACCAAATACAAATAAATGGCCAAGTTTGTTTTTGTTTCATTTGTAGCTTGAAGTACAGAGACAGTATGTAATACCTTTCACAGCTTGCTGTCTGGAAGGTGGTGCTGAACTGGGCCGATGGAGACGATGGGAGGGGTACGCCAGCTTGTCCTGCAGGGCTAGAGAGAAAGAGAGTTTTTTTTTTTTAACCATCTTCATGAGCAACAAATAAAACTAAATGGCAAAGGACAAATATAGTAAGTGATACCTTTCACTGCTTGCTTGAGAGGGTGGGGGGGGTCCGCCAGCTTATCCTACAGGGCTAGAGAGATTACAGAGAGATGAATAACAAACACTACTTACCCACAATTATACCTGCCACCAAAACGTAGCTTCACATCCACCAATGTAATAGTGTGCCATTGCCATGCTAGCTAGCACGTTAACTCTTACCAACGAACTCCTACCAACGATGCTAACGAACACGAACATCCAACTTAACAATGTGCTCTGGTCATTTCAGTCCATATAAGTATTATCTGTGATTTCAGCTACACAGGAAAATACTTGGCAAAGTCTTCGCAGCAAAATCTAACATCTAACTACAAACAGTTTTAAGTAATACGTTGCTCTCTTCTGGCTAGCTGCTAAATATGAACAAGATAACATGAGATTACCGAACCACACTTGTTGCTTTTACTATCAGATTCTGATACAATTAAGACGAAACAACAGCTTAGTGATGTAGGGTAAATGGAAATACTTCCCCAATGTTGTCAAAACAAACAATAGTCAACTTACTGACATCTCTCATTGAATGACCGCAACCGGGGAAATTATCTTATTAATGGAAAATACCGAGAAACCTTTTCTGTGCACACCATAGACAGTGGTGCACACACGGGATGAAATTGAGGAAAAGGAAGAAGAAATGACATCATACCCAGCGTCACTTGAAGCTCTTCGTGATTGGTCGATGCTGCAGTACCAGGAACGCCCAATGGGCGTTCTTGTTTAATGACGGACACGCCCATGCCGCAGACGGACCCTACTCCACTCATCTGGCACTAGATCCAACGCTCTCCATTCTTCCAAGCAAAAAGGGAAGTGCTCATTTAAGGTCCCCTCTTCTAGAAGGAATGAGCGCCGACGATCACGGGCGCGTTGTTTAGGATTCACATCCACATACATCCAAGTAACGTGAAGTAGTAGTAGGGATGGGAAGTCTGACACCGAGGCACCGAAGCTCATATCAGTTCCGCGAAGCAATCTGCTTCGGCACAATCTATCGGAGCGCGTATCAAAGTTGTTAGGTCATGTGACTGATGACGTACGAAGCTTCGGACGTCACTGAAAGTTTAAATGGGACATTTGACACAGGGGCACCGGTGCTTGTATCAAACCCCTAAAGCGTTACAGGTTCGATAAACCTTTAAAGTGTTAACACTTTGAGCAATTGCGGAGTCAAATTGTCTCATTGATTTAACACGTCTCAATGGATAGCAGGCAACATGTTTTCACAAACCCCACTGTTCACAATGCCCTTTATATGTTTTCTGTTATCTGACACTGCTGTGGTCATCTGCAGCAATTAGCCTACGTTATTTTGCCATTAGTTTTTGCAAAACATCAAATAAAGTCTTAAACACAACCACTATAGAGAAGCATGCAATATCAAATAATGCTAACGCATGGCAATTATGAACATGCAGGATTTGAACCCCGGTCGCGCGCGCGGTATACGAACACGCTACCACCCTCCCAAGGCCATTTTAAGATTTCCACGGAAACATAGGATTATTTAAAACCAAGCACATTACATTTTCAATTCGAATCATTAGAAGCATATCAAAACTATAATATTTATTCCAATGACTGTAGGCCTAATAGTTTTTACTCACAAGGGAACAGAACACGTTGTCTCTCCGCTCTGTTTTGGTCGGCAGGGCCATTTGGTCGGCATGTGGCTTCGTCTGTGATTGTTTAATCGCTAATGAGAGCCGCCGTTATGTCTGCTAACCACCAGATGTCACTGTTTTGTATTCGATGCTTTGACACTTCGAAACACTTATGATACAATCAGGAAGAACCTTCCAAGGCCTCATGGGGCTTCATTCGCCCAACCCTAAGTAGTAGCCTAATGAAACTGTAGGCTAGCCTTTCTGTTCTGCTGAATCCAAGTACAGCTCGCTGCAGCCTGTGGGAAGGCGAGGCTTGGAGATGCTCCTCTCTGAATTTGCCGCCGCACACTGACTGTTGTTTATCCTATCAGCTGTTCTGGTGGAAGCGCGACCACAGTGCAACCACTGCTCACTAGAGGAAGTGTCTCCCCTGCTGGTGTGGGGGCGTAACGGTTGGACTTAGTGGTTTATTGAAGTGACCCTGCTGTGGCGTATAGACTGAGAATGTTTTGGACTGTGTAAATAGTCTACTACCAGGGAAATAGGCAATCTCTCTCTCTCTCTCTATATATATATATATATATATATATATAGGTATATATTTTCATTCAACAAAAAGATATGCAGTTTTGCATATATTTTTGTTGAATGAAGATAGTGATAAAGACAATCATTTATATATTTGCCTCTGAAATTGTCATTGTGTTGGTGTGAAGGGAAAATCTGAATCTAAACTCTATCGACTGTTTTAAGTCAGGTTACATTATTGGAGCTTGCAGGGAACAGACATGTCATACCCAGCATCATTTCTGCCTGTTGAGCGTATTACTGGGAGTTGTGTGGTTAACACATCCACTGTTTAAGCAAGACCAAAGGCCACAGTCATGCCAGCATGCACAGTTCACCCCCCCCCCCCCCCCGCAACCCTGATTTGCATTTGCATAGCTCACAGCATTTTCATTTACATGTTAAAGCTCCTCCCCTAGAATTAGGAGGAGGGGGGTCATGGGGGGACGACTGCCAAGCAAGGCCCACGTCAATTTCTGACAATTCATGGCAGTTTTCGGCGTTGCCTGCAAATTACCGTGAACAGCCGTTAACCTGAACTTCCACGACAATCTACAGTGCCGCATAGTGACGAAAATCACACTTTTCATGCAGTGTAAATAGTTTTGGCAGGGTTGCCAACTCTCACGCATCTGGCGTGACACTTACTTACACTTTCAGCATCAATCTCACGCTCTCACGCACACGCAATAAATGTCACGCCAAATCCATTCTTTTTTATTTTTCAATCCGTTCATTTTCTGTTGATGACTAGACTAGACCACAGCGTATTGTTTCTAAATGACAGGAGACAAGTGTAAGGCATAGGTAGGCTCTTTAAACAAACAGCAGGTAGGTGTAATATCTGCCTACAACGTAATCGGCGCAGTTTTCTCTGATTGTTGATTCGCTGACTATTTTAATCCTGCCCTATGAGGCAGACGGACACAAAGTGAGGCCACCCATTCTTCTCTGTTATTATACGGCTCTTCAGAGTGCTGCAGAATGCTCCATTCACTTGAATGGGCCTTCCCAACGTTCGGTGGTCTGCTAATTCTCAATAACAGACCGTTGCTAAGTATAACAGACCGCTGTCAAGGAAAATGGGTAACGCTTTAGAATAACATGTGCTTATTAGGTACTAACAGTGCATAATAAGCAGTTAACAATTCATTACTAACAGTAAGTTAACTGTTGTTATCCTTTAATAACATTAACTAACTGTTAACATGCAGCTTGTAAGTGTTAATAAGCAGCCTTTTAAGTTACTTACAAGCATATTTGTTAACAGTTGTAAGTGTTAACAAGCAGCTTGTTAATGCTTGTTATTAGTGTATAAGACAAAGAGGTGGATAACTAATACCACTTTTCCACCAGAGACATATTTGTAAAAAGCATAGCTGGTATGATATAGAACATTATCGGAATATAGAATCAATATGAACATTTTCCTCAAAACACAGATAGGATTGTAGCTCAGTCAGTAACAGATCACTCTATGACGCAGGAGACCAGGGTTTGATCCCTGCTTTCTGCAGCCATTTTGAAGGTGCATTTCTCACAGCTATACCAAGCTAGATAGATAGATACAGTAGATAGAGATAGAAGGTCGGGCTTGTGGAGCTATAGGCTACAGGCCCTTGCTTTAGATCGGGGGGCTGCAAAATTTACTACAAATAGGTAAGAAAGGTCTTATAAGCGTATTAGTTATCCACCTCTTTGTCTTATACACCATTAACAAGCTGCTTGTTAACACTTACAACTGTTAACAAATATGCTTGTAAGTAACTTAAAAGGCTGCTTATTAACACTTACAAGCTGCATGTTATTAAAGGATAACAACAGTTAACTAACTGTTAGTAATTAATTGTTAACTGCTTATTATGCACTGTTAGTACCTAATAAGCACATGTTATTCTAAAGCGTTACCGGAAAATGGGCTTTGTGCTTCTAATTCACGTCTTTCATATTACTGCGCAAGGACTGGAGCTTCATTCAAAAGTGAAAGCAGACGGTTGATCGGCTGTGTTCTAAAGAATGTTTGATTCAAGTTCAGTGTGTGCTGTTGCGAACTATTTGTTTCTCACCAAAAGCCAAGATGAAACGATAACAAATAGGCTATGTGGGCTAAAGAGTCATATCGTGGGGAGTTTATTGTTTCGTTTTGGGCAAGTAGCCGTGTAATAAGCGGGATAATGTATAGAATGTTGGTCATTATGCTCTGCTGCGCGTCGGGGTCCGGTTCGCCCTGTCGGGACCTATTTCCCGATAATGACCGGCGTTCTATACATTATCCCTTACTTGAACTACTCACAAAGTAGCCTACTCATCATACATATATCACATGAAAGAACATTTTCTCACCTTTAAACAGTGCTAGCTGCTCTGCTATTTGTTGTGATAAATGGTTCGAGAGAAAATTGTGAATTTTAAAGAAATAATCATATTCAGGGTAGGAATTTCACGGCGGCCACGACGTTGCCCCTTGCGTTGGCCGTGACGCCCCTTTGAAAATCAGAGGTTTACAGGCCACTGTGGCCGTGGTGCCCTCTTCTTTCAATATTCTGGTTTGCGTCCGACTAATAGCGTATTTTATTTGCCTGTGGCCTGTCAAAATAATCTTAGCATTCACAGTGCAAATGAATCTAGTCTTTTACGCAGTGGAGAAAGTGACAGCGCACGGCAAGAAAGAAAGTGTGTCCAAATTCACCCATTCTTCTCAGTTGAACTACTCGCGAAGTAGCCTACTCATCATACAGACATCACAAGTATCACATCACATGAAAGAGCTTTTTCTCAGCTTTTAAACAATGTTAACCACTAATTGATGTGGTGAACGGTTCGCGAGACAAGTAAATAATATGATTAAATTGAATCATAAATTCTAGGTTCTGCGCCTATCTCCCTACCCATTCATCTTGGTGGAATACTTCACGAACCCTTCGTTCAACACATGACAAACCATATATCAAAATAAACAGCAGACCTTACCGAACACAAAAGGTGTAAAGCAGTCTCCTGTACAGTTAGCCGTTCCAGAGTAATCCGGGTTTGAATTTGCAGCAAATTTCGACATGCATGTCTCTAAATTTGGGCTCTAAGTTTCACAATGTGTTTATTTCTTTCTACATGATTTCATAACAGGCAAAATGCAAAATAAATGTTACAAATATCGCCTAGATATTGGTAAATATTAAAATCTAGGATATACAGCTGACTAAGAGTTTGTGAAAGTAGCCTTAATGATCACAAAATGCTAAGCATGCATCTAGGCTATTTGAGTTTCTTAAAGTTGAGCTGTGCTTAAATTGTTCAATACATGATTTCATAACAGGCCAAATATAAAATAAATGTTAAATATAGCCTAGATATCTGTAAATATTAGATGATCAGATGATTTACAGTTCTATGTAATATGTTTTATGTTTTGGTAATGTTTCATACAGTGATGCAGGTCTACTGCTGTGAACAGGCTAAATACAACTTTGATCATTTTTATAGCCTACTACTGCATAGTTAACTTTGGCCTTGGTGCCCTGACATGTGGCCTTTGTGTCCCCCACCAAATATGCCCAACTGAAGGCCAAGTGGCCTTGCCACTAAAATGGTGAAATTCCAAGCCTGATCATATTATTCTGCATGCAGCTCTGCGCTCATCTCAATTCATCAAGGTGGAATATCTCACAAACTCTTTGCTCAACACATGTCAAACTGTATATCAGAATAAACAGCAGACCTTAACTGAACACAAAGGTGTAATTAGATTAGATTCAACTTTATTGTCATTTAGCTTTAGATTCAACTTTTCATTTAGATTCAACTTTATTGTCATTACAGGTACAGAGCCAATGAAATGCAGTTGACATCCAACCAGAAGTGCAAAGAAGCAGTAAATACCAAGTGCAGGTAGAGTATGGTTGTGTAGACAATAGAGATTAATAATGTACAGTGTATAGTTTGATAAATACATGTTTTCCAGATGACATTTCTACAGAGATAAATAGAGTATATATGTAGAGTATAAATAGACATTCTATATAACTAATATATATATATATATATATATATATATATATATATAAACAGTGGGCGTCGCTTTCAAATGGCCCCTTCAGTCGCGCATTACGCGGCGTGAAGCTGCATGCTTGAAACTTTAGTACCACTTTCAGCCACTGTGCGTCGCTCTTCCACTGTACATCGCTCTGTCAGTAGCCTGACTGCCGCCCCTTCTGAAAAAGCAGGATGCTACCGTTAAACATAATTGTTGCCGATAGGAATCCCAGCCTACGAATTCAATAACAAAATAAATCATGCATAATTAACTCATTGAGTGCAAAAAACTTAATATTACGTTTTTCCTTCCCATGCGTTGAGTGCCAAAAACGTAATATTACGTTTTTAGCTTTTTTTTCGTGGGTCTATCACTAGGTGGCAGTCTCGCCAGGTCTCGCTAGGTCACTTCCCGGAAACTTTACAGGCAACACTTCATATTTCATGAAAGACGTTATATCTCCATTTCTAGAAAAAAAAAACAGGGATTTTGATGAAAACTAGCCACTGTTTAGCTTGGGATTTCTCAGGAACAGAGGCGTGTAGAAATACACGGTTTGCACCCACTGAGAGCTTAAAGTCTCACCTTTCAAACGAGCCATTGTATGTGTTCATAGCTATAACACAGAATATGCTGTGGCTGTACAAAAATCATCAACAATGGTCTAGATTGCTGGCACTCTAGGACAAAGCTTCCAAAAACAGCTTGGCATTCAATGAGTTAAACATTACCTTGATTTAGGCTACTTGGGTATGGCTTAAGGCTTGACTACACGGTGGTAATGAAAATCGAAATCTGCTTTTGATGGCCTACCGGTGCCGCTCCACAAAACGAAAAAATATCTTAATTTGCTGTCTACATTATTGTCAGTGTTGGGTTAACGCAACTACGCAAATCAAAACAGTGGTGTGATAATTGAGCCAGTAGAGAAATAACTGTTCAGAATTAATCTGTAGCCTTGGGTAGGCTTCTGCGACGTTTTTAACAGGCTATGCTATAGAGGCTTAGACAACTATGACCCCTGTTTTGGTTTCGTAAATTAATTTGCCCTACTTCTTGACTGCAATGTAGTCAATTGACTGCTTGACATGTCATTTTTATTTTTCTGTACAATAAACAAATACATCTGCTTTATGCCGCAGAATTACATTCATATTTGGAACTTACATAGTCCAATGCATCGTTACACTACGTTAGTGTTTCCCAAAACCATAGTAGCAACGAACGTTCGCAACCACTATCGTAAAGTTGTGTAGTTACAACTACACCTCTCGACCTGTGGTAGAATGCTAGTAGAAGTTCCAGGGATCTTCATGTCAAAGACGTCACTGACGCCAGTTATTTGTTTGCAAATTAATAATCATAAATATATTTAGGTTTCCAATTGATATTTACACTTCTAACCACCATACATCCATATTTTAAAATGCCCAAGGCAGAAAATACACAAATTAAAAGTCAATTTGCAGCCATGTGCATGTAAGTAAGTCACACACCTGCAGATAATAATAAGGTGGTGCGCACTTTTTGACGAGTCAGCTGAGAATAGGTAGTCTTTGATTTTCATGGAGGGGGGGGTCCTTGTTAGTTTATGCAAACCAAGCCAAGAAGGCTGATTCGGATTTTGATAATATGATCTGCACAAAAGATAAACTTAGGTAAACAACGATGTCAATATTGTTGTCAAAATCTTAACCCAGATTCGAACTCTTGGACAGGGGACTGGTAACTGCTGTGCAACGGCGGCTGTCATCTGCCGGCCTTAACGCAATGCGCCACAGAAGTATGTGCAGGTGCCCGTTCACGTGCTACTAAACGTCATTAACCACCTTAGTCCAGACTACTGAAGTTAGGAAACTATCGTGGTCCAAACTTACAGTACTATGTAAGTACGACAGTTTTGGGAAACAGTCGTAACTTACATGTTGGTTAGTTGAACGATGCATCCTGTTAGTAAAAAGCTAACCTCCGTAGTTGTACGGGAAACGCACCCCAGATCAGCTTGTAGTAGGCCATTAGCAATCTGTTTATTTTATTTTATGAAGCCTACACAGTAGATCACATGCCACATTCTCACTTTCAATAGACAGATGCAATAGCCATTGGTCAAGTATTGAGTATAAAGCAATTAAGATAGTACCCTATACAAAGCGTACTTCATACTATCATAAAAATTGGATTAAATATCGTAGGCACAGGAGAAAACTTGTACATCCATTGGCCCGTGGGGAGATCACATGCCAGTTGCCTCTTCGTTCAGTGCTATGACTCGTTCGGCTGTGAGCTTGTTTCGCCAAAAAAAACTCTATTGCAGATATCAATGCGTCTTTGTTCATGGGTTTGGCCTCACAGCAGAAGCTTAGACAACTATGACCCACGTTTTGGTTTCGTAATTTGCCCTACTTATTGACTGCAATGTAGTCAATTGACTGCTTGACAGGTTATTTTTATTTTTCTGTACAATAAACAAATACATCTGCTTTATGCCGCAGAATTACGCACTTGGCCAGCCTATAGAACGGGCACATTTTGGAGAGAATAGAGAATGTACGCACGCAAGAATCTGTAGGCTATTTGTGGCTGGTTACCAGCAAACAATGTTTAATGAATTAACTCAAGACGTCAAACATTTTCTAAACAATACAAACAGAAAGGATGCAGCAGGCAGCAAATTTAGAAGAGTCATTTCCAGTGGAAGAACAAAATGCTGAATGAAGCCCAAAAATATGAAGGCATATCTGGCAAGTTGTTATTTTTTGAAGACGTAAATGGTTGGGCTATAGGCCTAGTTTGCAAGAAGGAGACATAAAGCGTGAGCATGCCACACTATCCACAGCTGTGGTAGCGGAGGATTAGCCTACTGTTAGCGCAGGATTTATATAAAATTCTTCAACAGAAGGCCTGCCTTTAATGCAGGCTTGCCCAAAAAAGGCCTGTGGTTTGCGCAGCCTACAGTAAGTAGGTCTTAGTGAGTTAGGAGTCCTCTAGACTTCTTTTAAGCTGTCTCAGAGGTGGAAAGTTGCGTTCGTTGGGGGCAGGGCCGGATTAACAATTCATAGACCCTTGTCTGATGGCCCCCCTGCCCCCCAGCCAACGTGAATCGGGCGGTCAGTTAATTAGGCCTATCGTGAAGATTTGTATTGCCATTTAAGGCACGAGCGCATCTGTGAGGCCAAGCCTCACCAAGACAAACGGCCAAGCCCGTTTGTTTACAACTAACATTACATTTAATTAAACTGCTTATGGGCTATGCTGAAATAGTTTCAACATTTTGAATATCAGTGTCGGGTGAATTAGGAAATGCCATGGCTGAAAGCTGCTTGGGATCCCCCCTGTCAAGCAATAACCATACAAAAAGTTAAAAACAGATGACATGATACGCGTCACTGACATAATGCGCAAATAATATAGCCTAGATATGCCAATATATTCGAATACATGTGTTTATTTTAGAGGGGATATTCGAACGTCATTTTTGAGCAATTTTGACATCCCTAGTCCACTGTAGGCTACGCCAATCGTCTATTAACACCTTCCACCTAACCCCGGTGAGTGGGGGTCGCTATAATGCGTGTGAAATAGCACCATTGAGTAGCCTATGCGAAATAGCCTTAAAATCGTTCCGGTGTTGTGTGCCTTCTGGTTTCTCCACCTACTGGTTTCCTTGCGCGTGCATGCACTGCAGCAGTTGTCAGACATTCACAAACAAGTTGTTTTAGGCGGTTTGAAGTCGCTTTTCATACGCCATGAGCGCTCGGCTACATTACAGCCACTCGGACAAAAGACATGTAAAAAAATATATGTTTTGAAAACTAGCATTAAACTGGATTCGATCCCGCAAAAGCAACACACGCGTGACTCTCTCCATCCTGATTTCCTACTCTTTGAGCCAACTAATATGTTAAGCGAATCAATTAACTATTGTAGGCTACCATTAATTAATAACGTAAGCAACACCCAGGTAACATGTTGTCCAGGCTATCTGAAACAAGGGGTTGCCTCTCCTCTACAACAACTGGTTACCTTGGGCTGCTACAGTCGTCAGTGCACTGTGCACAGTAGGCCTATGCTACTCTTTGTGGTTGATCAACTAAAAATAAAAGATGCATTTGGTGATGACGTTATTGTAGGCCTAGTAGACCTACATTCTGAGAAATTAAATGGTACGAGAAACGATCTACATAGCGCACCAGACCGCGATGTCTTAAAGGGTTGAATGAAGGGAGTTTGCAAAAATTAGTGTATTTTTCAAGTCAATAAACATTCTTAATTTTCGAATGTCTTTGTCAGGGAACATCTGACTTTTAAAAACCATAGGCCTGGTAGTCGCTCAGACAAGGAGTTATAAGATAAAGGCAATACCATTTGTGTCACCTAATCATGGCGTAACATTCCAATGGTGGGCCCAGGTGTGAGAGCGCTACGCGGGCCCCAAACCGACATACTTTGGCCCAGGATAAATTAGCTCTGATACATGCAATACACATTAAGGGTGACTTTAATTGTTTATGCAAAGGGCCTGAGGCACCGAAGTAGTTTAGTAGTTACAGATTACAATTTTAAATAAAAAACACTCGACTACATAGGATCCATTACATGTGAAAACATTAAAAAATAATTTTATTAACAGCCTGCAGGCCAGGGTAATCTAATATTAGGCCTACTGCATTAACATCAACTCGCATGGAATTATGGGAACACTCAATGCGCTCAATGCGCCTCTTAAACCCTCTGCTGAAACTGCAAGCGTAGATTACTTGCTTATAAAATCGCACTGCGCAGAAACAAAACTTAATGTAGCCTAACTTATTTAACCGTGCAGAAACAAAAAAAAATCATTCATATGCATACAATCCCCAATATGTGTGAATTAGGCCATTAGAAGAAGGCCATCTTACGAGCCTTTCGTTGTGCAAAATCGTCAACGATGTTCCCGATATTTAATGCTTTGGCTCTCGTATTTTCAATGGACAGGATAGCTAACCCACTGAGCCTCTCCTGCCACATGCTGCTCCTTAGGTAGGTCTTAATAAGTTTGAGTTTGGAAAAAGATCGCTCAGCTGTTGCCACAGTCACAGGCAATGTCAGAAACAACATGAGTATACACTTCCCCGAATGTGGATGTTACAATGTCATAATCTACCACCAGCATTTTGGCAAGTTGAAAAATAGATGACTTCTGTGAAATCTCTGCTTTAAAGCAAGACGTGAATGAGAGGAGTTGTGTTGGGAATGTCGGTGCAATGTCCATGCTATAATGGTCTGACAAACGTCTTGCCTTTTCAAGCAGTTCATCATCACCGGCGAGTTGAAGGATCATAGGACGTAAAGACTCAAACACATGACAAGTTTCCCGCATACTTGCAAATCTTTGGGAGAGCTGACTGATTATGATGTCCAGAGTTGCATTAAATACCTGCACTTTGAACTATCTCTCTGCATCGGTTAAGCGCTCATCTTCCGATAGTTCGTCAAAGTGACGCTTCACTCCGTGCTCTAACATTTCTAAAGTTCTAAAAAAAAAAAGGAGGCAGGGCGGGGGTAGCGACGGGCCCCGGGAGGTCACGGGCCCTGGTGCGACTGCACTTGCTGCACCTACTATACTGTAGTTACGCCACTGCACCTAATGTAGTTCAGTTAATTAGCAAGATACCATCAGAAGGCAACAATCATAAAGCACAGTGCACGCGCTCTCTTCCCTGCGCAAGAAGCTGTCTGCGTGTTGTAGGCTAGATTTGCGTGAGTTCTTTCTATCTGCTTTACTTTTGTGAGTTGCGACCACCTAGGCTATGTTATAGACGTTCGGTACCAGTGTTTAGCTGTGTCACAAAACAATAAGCTTTGTCAGACTACTTTTAAAATGATATTCAGGGCTATATACATTTTAAACATTCGGGGCTGAAGACCAGACAAAGCCTTGCGTTTATTCTTTAGGTGGGAAGTGTCAGGAATTTTCATACGAGAGACGCCCTCATTGGTGGTTAGTATATGGAGTAGGGAATTGACAGCAACATATCCAATCACATTATGAGAGATGCTGAATTGAACATAAACTGCGATGTTTGATTTTAAATTAATGTATAAGCGTATCTCGCGGTTGCATCCATTACAAACAAACATGCAATGTGAACGTCTGGGATTGGGGAGAGCACTAAATGCTCTTCTGAATAAGCACGAAGTCAAGCTTTTAAATGAAAAACACTCTTTAATAATCAAAAAAATAAACGCTAATGAAGTAAACTTAATGATGTCTGTCTATCATCGTTGCACTCGGAGAAAACCAGAATGTTTAATTTATCCTGCGTTTCTTCTACGGCTGCAAACGGGATTCACTCGCCGTTAACCAAATATTTCTTTATTAGGGCAGGGCAGACATATTTCTGGCTATTAAATTATTTTTAAACCAGTCTGCTAAAGTCTGTAGTGAAGTCTGTGTAGGGTTTTCCAGGCTCCATTTCTTTTTACGAGACACCCTGCTCACTTGAGACATCTGCCAGTTGTTTGGGTTGTTGCAGCGTTGTTGCAGCGTCACTGGAAAAATACAAATTAAAGTTGCGTGATCCCGCGCGCGGACCGCGAGGGAAGCTGGCCAAATCGAAGCACTGCCCACTGTAGACGTTGCTACTACTGTTTACCACAGCCACTTTTGATTTCGAAACTATAGGGTCATCCACTCTCGTTGCATAAATGTTTCAAAAATTTAAATACAGTATGCATGTTGTTGAACATGTTACACTTTATAACTCTGTAAATGTAGTAATTTCTGAATTTATTTTGTTCCTCCAGGCAATGTGAAACACAGAAGACCGTCATTGTCGGAGACTCACTGAAGACTGTCCATCATATTACTTTTAAAATCAGACCGTTAGACTTGTGGTACTGAACATTTCAGCAAGATTAGACATACAAAATATAAAACTTAAGAAACAATTGTTAACACACGCACTCCCACGTTGACAACATAGACATATAATGACCACAGTGAAATACTTGACTTAGTGATCAGTCAGTAAAACGGGTGGTCCTGCTGAGATTGATGATTACTTGTTGTGGAAATCCCATCTTGCTGCAAATAACAGAACCTGGAGTGTTATTGACAAAGGCAAAACACTGATTCCTGTCTGGGAAATAGTAACAGCTTCTCACAGAGATGATTTCACCGATGTGTCCAATTTAAGCAGAATACTGATGGACACATACAAAATTATCACTGGAGAAGATGTGGAAGAGGTGTGGGGAGAGAACATTCTTTCATATGAGGCAAAAGCAGAAACACTGATTCAGTCAGTGAAGACATGGAGTGTAACCGACTGTAAATTTCACTTGACACGATTATTGGACTTCAAAAACAGTCTGTTTGAGAAAACAGGATCTCACAGAATGTGGCTTCTGAAATGTCTCTCAAATGAGATACTTCAAAATTATCTATTAGAAGTAGCTAGAGAGTCCACAGATATGAACTTGAGACTTCTAATGTGCTCTCTGTTGGAACCGGATCTTTATAAAGTGGGAAACTTCCCAAACCAAAAACTAATTATGAACTGGGCTTACCAAACTGAGGAGGACTCAAATGAATACATTCCTGTGTCTGATTTCGCAGAACTAGACAGAATTTTGCAATGTGCAAAAAAAGAGGTGGAAGACAGCAGACATGCCTTCAGTTCTTCTGAACAGGAACACAGTGCTACAAGGAAAGCTACAAACACTGTAAACCTTGCACTGAATTCACTTTGTAAGACATTGGGAGATGATGGCCAAGAGGAAGCAAGAGTGCTGATCCTATCGATAATCACAGTTATAGGATACAGCAGAAAAAATAAAACATTCAATCATCTTCTGAGTATAAATGAAATCAGATTCTTGCAGTCTGAACTACATGATGCATTTACCCGCTACTCCTCTCTAAGAGAACAGTGTCCCATTAGGGTCCAGGCCTACCTGTTGCTGACAGCATTGACTGTTTCCACTGACAAAGAAATAAGAATTTCACCTAGAGAAAAAGGAGAGAGAGTGCAGCTCCTACAAACAGAAATGAAGGACAAGCTTTCAAATACCATTACATCAGTAGTTGAAAAAATGCAGAATGACTGGGAATTACTGGAAAATGAATTGCATTCTATCATAGAGGGTAGGCAGGAGGAAGAATTAAGCAGGACAATGAGGAATGAGGAGGCAACATGCCAGCTAAACGATATATTGGTGAAGAAAGTGGCACCTTTACTTGAGCTTCCAAAAACAGATGAGCACAATTCACCAGTGTATGACCTAAATGAAAAGGGTAGAAGCTTTATGGATTTGCTTCAGAAGTTGGGTCTAGAAGACTCCTACCCCAAAAAGATGACAAGAGCCAGTGTTCTTGTCATAGACAGATTATCTCTGAATGTAAAAGCGCCCAAAACAGAGAAAGACTTGAGTTCCCATTATCTATACAAACTCATGACACTGGACTACAAAGCCAGGTATCTGTTTGTAAAACCGGAGACTAATAACATGGATTACAAAAAAGATATTGCAAATGATGCTGATGATGATGATGGTGACTTCTATGATTGTGTTGATAAGTCAGTTTCAGGGAAGAACTGTAAACACACACATATTCACCCAATGGATGTACACATGGCTATTTTCCACTGCTCCAGTGACTTCTTGCGACAGTACATTTACACCAAACTCTCTGCCTGTCAGTTTAGCCTACCCCTCTTAGTGCCCAACCCCTGCACAGATGAAGTGGAGTTCCCTCTCTGGGCACTCCGACAGATCAGGAAATCATGGCACAGCAAAACACAAACCTGTGGAAAGTACCATAACAGACAAATGTTCAATACGTCAGTGCCAATTGTTTCCTTTATCAGACTGGGTGTTTCTGATTCCAACTCGAAATCTCAGATACTGAACGATGTCATTAACAAACAAAAGCATCATGTGTTTTTTAATCGTCATTGCAAAGGCAGCACTTCAGACAGCCTCCTCATGAATGGAGTTGTGGAGATTGCATGGTATTGTCCTGGGGGGAAGAAAGATGACATATTTGATGACTGTGTCGCCTTTCTGAACCTTCATGGTGATGCAGCAGAACATTCAAAACAACTTGAGTTTCTTCAAGCAGTGAGTACGGTCAATGTTCTTCTCCTTTCAGAGCATCCTATGAGTCCAAAAGCTAAAGAGATCTCCCAGGTATTATCCAAGTCTCCTGTCCCCTTGATTTGCTTGTTCTCAGGCAAGAATGAAATCTTGCAGTCAAAGAATCCTACAAAGGTTAGACTAGCTGCAAAGAATAGGAATCAGGCTGAATTCTCAGAGGAACTAGTGTCAAGTATCAAACAGTGCATCAGTGAACATAACCAGACTGCAAGCATGGAGCTGTTCTGTGAAGAGGCAAAAAAACAACAGTTCAATGTGGATGAATATAAACCGTCAAGTCAAGAGGGACATGCAAAAGCCCAGACATTAATGGCTGTTCTGAAAGATTTGAGTATGAAAAATCATATGAAGGATGGTTTGCCTACCCTGAAGGAAACAATTTTACCCCTGCAAGGTAAATTATGGCATGATTGGTGCACAAAAAACAAAGAGCAATATCGACTTAAAATGAAAGAAAAAAATTATAGTATTGAAAAGCATCAGAGTGAAATCTGGTCAAAAATGACATATCTCCGGAATGAGCAACAACAAAAAGCCTCTCCTCTCAATGACTTCATGAGATCATTCATAGAATGCTTAACAACACCTGCTCAGTTCGAAGACATACATATATACATGTTGCAATGGCTCAGAATCCTGCTGGAAGATCTGACCACTTGTGAGCTGGCATCTCTTGAAGCGGACTATCACTCAACTTGGACAAAAATGAAAAATGTTCCCAAAGGGAAAGATAAAGCATCCTATGTATCTCCACTGCATAAAAAACTGGACGACATAGCTACTAAAATGGCAGCCACTACAGTTGGAATTCAGCATATTATGAGAGAAGTCAGTCAACTCTACGAGGCCATTAACATATCCGAAAAAGGCAGCATAAACAATGCATATGAAATGCTTCCAAAACTAGGGGTGACAATGCTGATTTCTGGGTATCCACTTGAACTAATGGATGGAGATGCTGCCCATGTTCCTTCAGTGTGGATTAACGCTGTCCTGGATGAGCTCATCAAAACCCTTGGAGACAAAAAGGTGTTTGTTCTGTCAATTCTGGGAATTCAAAGCTCTGGGAAATCCACACTGCTGAACACTATGTTTGGCCTTCAGTTTGCAGTGAGTGCTGGAAGATGCACCCGTGGAGCCTTCATGCAGCTTATAGAGGTGGACTCTAGCATCAGAAATGACCTTGGATATGACTTTGTAATCATTGTGGACACAGAAGGCCTCAGATCTCCAGAGCTCAGTACAAAGATATCACTGAACCATGACAATGAGCTTGCTACCTTCATTATTGGAATTGGTGACGTGACAGTTATCAATATCATGGGTGAGAACCCTTCTGAGATGCATGACATTCTTCAGATTTGTGTGCAGGCCTTCCTGAGAATGAAACAGGTTAAATTCAATCCTAGCTGCATTTTTGTGCACCAGAATGTTGCAGAATCATCAGCTGGTGATAAAAACATTGAGGGGAGGAGACGTCTCCTGGAGAAACTGGATGAAATGGCTCAAATGGCAGCAAAAGAGGAGAATGTTGAGGGCATCACTTGTTTTAGTGATGTTATACAATTTAACATTGAATCTCAAGTCTTCTACTTCAAAAATCTCCTGGAGGGAGACCCTCCCATGGCTCCAATTAATCCCTCCTATAGCCAGAATGTCCAGGAGCTGAAGACCAAGCTTCTAACAATTACATCATGGCAGGAGAAATATACATTTTCCTCCCTGACAGAATTCAAATATAGAGTTTCAGACCTTTGGGCAGCACTCTTGAAGGAGAACTTTGTGTTTAGCTTCAAAAACACGGTTGAAATGATGGTGTACAGTTCTTTGGAGCATAAGTTTGGAGTTTGGTCATGGGAACTAAGGAAACATTCCCTAAGCCATCAGACTAAACTCGAAAATCAAATTGGCAGCAACCTGATTCAGCAAGTGACCTTAGGAAAGAGGAGTTTGACAAAGTGTACAACCAATTGAAGACGGAAATAGAAAAGTATTTCACAGAAGACAAAAATAAAGACATCCTCATAAAGTGGAAGGCACATATTGATACACGCTTCATAAGCTTAAAGTGTGAGTTAATTGAGGGCATTATGCAAACATGTAAGGAATTGCTTACTGCCAAGCAAAACAGGTCAGAACTGGACCAGAAAAGAGCCAAATACATGGATCAGCTGACAGAGCAGAGCAAAAGGCTGGCATCTACCCTTAAAACACAGCATGTGACGGATGACAAAATGAGAGAGGAATTTGACAAACTCTGGGTTAGTTGGACAAACGATGTGGTGAAAAACCAGCCTACTGACAAACCACTCGATGTGAAAGTTATAGTAGAAGATGTCCTGCTTAATCAGTTCCACAATATCAACAATATCCTAAAGAAAGTGAAAGAGGGAATGTTCAAATTTGATCCAAAGGCATGCGTTCAGCGACGCCTCCTGGAGTATGTAGGCCTAAGTTACAGAGGCAATTTCGACCAGAGTATAAGAATTCTCATGGAAAAGTCTAAGTGTGTTGTAAATGATTGCATCACTGTCAAGGAAAAGGGCAAGAAGGATTTTGATAAAAACTTCATCTATGAAATTCTGTCGGGTATCAAGAAGGCCATTGATGATTTTGAGAACACATCAGGAAACCCCAAATTAACCAAAGAATTTAGGGTGGATTTGTCTGTTAGTCTTTGCCTGAACAATGTTTCAAGACTTCAGAACATGCATGAAGAATTCAGGAATGCAAACCATCCACTAACATATTTACAAAGCCAGAGGGAAACATATTTCCAGTCATTCAACAATTACTGCAAAGGAGCCAGCTCTGTACAAATATTTGTTGAGTTTCTCTGTAAAATCATCACACCAGAGGTTTTGAATGCGGCAAATAACAAAACCTGCCAGAATATAGCAGATAGCTTGAAGACAAACAATCCAGCTCTCAAAGCCAACCGATCAAATCTTGAGAATCATATACTGAAGGATCTGGCAACACAGGAGAACTTCAGCATGTATGAGGAGTATATTGATCACCCAAAAGTATACTTTAAAAGATTTATTCAAGAAACTGTAAACAAATTCTGTTGTGATACTGGAAAGCTGCAATCAATCTATGAGGAACATCTAAATAGCCTGAAAAATCAAATACTTAAAGCAAGCCCAAATGTAACCACAGAAGTGGGTGAAAGGAACGTCAATGCGAGTTTGTGGCTTGACGTGTTCTGTAGAAAGGTGGGGGAGCTCATAGTCATAAAGAGAGATGACTTACGGAGCATTGAAAGGGAAGACATCAGAGACGGGCAGTTCCTTAAAGACACAATGGCCACATTTCTGGAAGAGATGATTAAGAATAAAAAGGTGGACATGAAAGCCATGAGAGAGAAACCCACTTCGATGTTGTTTCAGCAGCTCCAGGGATGTTGGGCACAGTGTCCTTTCTGCAAAGCCATCTGCACGAACACCATCCCCAAGCATGACGCGGATCACAGTGTTCAATTCCACCGCACTGAAGCTCTGAGTGGCACGTCTTTTGTGGACACAGACCATTTTTGCATAGATTTTTGTACCACATCAGTAGTAAGTGATCAAAGCTTCAGAACCTGTGAGGATGGTGAATGGATCCCCTATAAAATGTACAGAACAGCTGGACCCCCCTATGATACATGGAGCATTACTCCAGATGGCAGTTCTCAGGGCTACTGGAAATGGTTCATTTGCAAGTTTCGTCCACAGTGGGAGGAAAAATACAAGTACAGGTTCACAGGCAATGGAGCAATTCCACCTGAATGGGCAAACATCAAGAAAGAATCTGTTTTGGAAGAGCTAAAATAATTACTTGTGGGGAAAAATTTATTTCCATTTTCCAATAATTTTCCATTGTTGATAATCATAACTTTTAAAGGTCTGTTTGTAAAATCAGACACTATTAACAAGGATTTTAAGGAGTGTATTGCAAATAATGCTGATGATGATGATAACTTCTTTGATTGTGATAAGTCAGATTTGGTGGAGAGCAGCGATCACACACATATTCACCCAATGGATGTACACATGGCCATTTTCCACTGCTCCAGTGATTTCTTGCGACAGTACATTTACACCAAACTCTCTGCCTGTCAGTTTAGCCTACCCCTCTTGGTGCCCAACCCCTGCACAGATGAAGTGCAGTTCCCTCTCTGGGCACTCCGACAGATCAGGAAATCATGGCACAGCAAAACACAAACTGCATCAGACACCAGTGGAAAGTATCATAACCAACAAATGTTCAATACTTTAGTGCCAATTATTTCCTTTATTAGACTGGGCGCTTCTGATTCCAACTCGAAATCTCAGATACTGAACGATGTCATTAACAAACAAAAGCATCATGTGTTTTTTAATCGTCATTGCAAAGGCAGCAGTCCAGACAGCCTGCTCATGAATGGAGTTGTGGAGATTGCATGGTATTGTCCTGGGGGGAAGAAAGATGACATATTTGATGAATGTGTGGCCTTTCTGAACCTCCATGGTGATGCAGAGGAACATCCAAAACAACTTGAGTTTCTTCAAGCAATGACTACGGTCATTGTACTTCTACTTTCAGAGCATGCTATGAGTCAAAAAGCTAAAGAGATCCCCAAGAAATTATCCAAGTCTCCGGTCCCCTTGATTTGCTTGTTCTCAGGCAAGAATAAAATCCAGCAGTCAAATAATCCAATGAAGGTAAGACTGGCTGCAAAGAACAGGAATCAGGCTGAATTCTTAGAGGAACTGGTTTCAAGTATCAAACAGTTCATCAGGGAATATAACCAGACTGCAAGCATTGAGAAGTGCTGTGAAGAGGCAAGAAAGCAACAGTTCAAAGTGGATGAGGATAAACCGTCAAGTCAAGAGGGACGTGAAAAAGCCCAGAAAATAATGGCTGGTCTGAAAGATATGATTATGAGAGATAATATGAGGTCTAATTTACCCACCCTGAAGGAAACAATTTTACCCCTGCAAGGTACATTGTGGCATGACTGGTGCACAAAAGACAAAGAGAGATATCGACTTAAAATGAAAGAAAAAACGGAAAGTATTGAAATGCATCGGAGTCCAATTTCATCAGAAATGACAAATATCCGGAATATGCAATATGCCACTCCTCTTGGTGACTTCATGAAATCATTCCTGAATTACTTAACAATAACTGCTCAGTTTGAAGACATAGAATTGTTCATGTTGCAGTGGCTCAGAATCCTGCTGGATGATCTTACCACTGATCAGCTGGCATCACTTGAAGTGGACTATCACTCAACTTGGACAAAAATAAAAAATGTACCCAAAGGTAAAGATAAAGCATCCTATGTAAATCTACTGCAACAAAAAATGGACGACATAACTAACAAAATGGCAGCCACTACCATTGGAATTCGGCATATTATGAGAGAAGTTAGTCAAATCTACGAGGCCATTCACATACACGGTGCCAACAATGAATGTTCAATACTTCCAGAAATAGCAGTGAACATGCTGATTACTGGGTATCCACTTGAACTAATGGATGGAGATGCTGCCCATGTTCCTTCAATTTGGATTAATGCTGTCCTGGATGAGCTCATCAAAACCCTTGGAGATAAAAAGGTGTTTGTTCTGTCAATTCTGGGGCTTCAAAGTTTTGGGAAATCCACACTGCTGAACACCATGTTTGGCCTTCAGTTTGCAGTGAGTGCTGGAAGATGCACCCGCGGAGCCTTCATGCAACTTATAGAAGTGGACTCCAGCATCAGAAATGACCTCGGATATGACTTTGTAATCATTGTGGACACAGAGGGTCTCAGATCTCCAGAGCTCAGTTCAAAGATAACACTGAACCATGATAATGAGTTTGCCACCTTCATCATTGGAATTGGTGACGTGACCGTTATCAATATCATGGGCGAGAACCCTTCTGAGATGAACGACATTCTTCAGATTTGTGTGCAGGCCTTCCTGAGAATGAAACAGGTTAAGTTCAATCCTAGCTGCATTTTTGTGCACCAGAATGTTGCAGAATCATCAGCTGGTGATAAAAACATTGAGGGGAGGAGACGTCTCCTGGAGAAACTGGATGAAATGGCTCAAATGGCAGCAAAAGAGGAGAATGTTGAGGGCATCACTTGTTTTAGTGATGTTATATACTTTGACATTGACACTCAGGTCTTCTATTTCAAAAATCTCCTGGAGGGAGACCCTCCCATGGCTCCAATTAATCCCTCCTATAGCCAGAATGTTCAGGAGCTGAAGACCAAACTTCTAACCATTACAGCGTGGCAGGAGAAATATACATTTTCCTCCCTGACAGAATTCAAATATAGAGTTTCAGACCTTTGGGCAGCACTCCTGCAGGAGAATTTTGTGTTCAGCTTCAAAAACACAGTTGAAATGATGGTGTACAGTTCTTTGGAACAAAAATATGGAGAATGGTCATGGGAACTCAGGAAACATTCATTGAACCTTCAGACTGAACTGGAGAATAAAATAGGAAGCAACCTAATTAATGACCTTTACACGGTGACCTTATGTCTGGCACCAGAGTTTGATGTAGTCTACACCCCACTGAAGGCTAAGATAGAGAAGTATTTCTCAGAAGACAAAATGCCCCTGTTTGATCCAAAAAATCAAAAAAATTATATTTTTTTCTTACAAAAAGTTGGAGATTGGATACGTCGCAAAGACAATTTCGACCACAATGCACAAGCTCTCACAAAACAGATTGCTCATAAAGTAAATGAATACATCACTGCCAAATAAATTGAGAAGAAAGATTTTGATGAACTCTTCATTCATGAAATTTTGTCAGATATTGAAAAAGCCATCATTGAATGTGAGGGCACACAATTCACCAATGAATTTAAGGTAGACTTATCTGTCCATCTTTGCCTGAAGATGCATGACAAATTCAGGAAGGCAAACCAACCACTGACATATCTCCAAAGTCAGAGAGAAACATATTTGCAGTCATTCAAAAATTACTGCAAAGGAGCCAGCTCTGTGACCATATTTGTTGATTTTCTTTGTGAGTATATCACACCACAGGTTTTGAGTGCAGCAAATAATAAAACCAGCCAGCAGATAGCAGGTGACATGATGTCCAAAGACCCAGCTCTCAATGGTAACCGAGCAAATCTTGACAATCATATACTGAAAGATCTGGCAACAAAGGAGAACTTTCTAATGTATGAAATGTATATAGATTCACCAAAAGAATACTTTGATAGATTTATTCAGGAAAAGGTTGACACATTTTGTCTTGATACCAGTACGCTGAATGTACTATATCAGGAAAATCTGAAAAGTCTGAAAAATCACATGTTAACAGTGAGCACAGTCATAACTAGAGAAGTGGAAGACAAGAATGGCGATGCATGCCTGTGGCTCAAATTGTTCTGTGAAAATGTGGGTGCGCTCATAGTCATAAAAAAAGAGGACTTCCGCAGCATCGAAAAAGAAAAAATCAGTGACTGGCAGTTCCTTAAAGACACAATGCCCACATCTCTGGAAGAAATGGTTAAGGATAAAGACATGGACATGAAGACCATGAGAGAGAGACCCACTTCAATTCTGCGTCAGCAGCTCCAGGGATGTTGGGCACAGTGTCCTTTCTGCAAAGCCATCTGCACAAACACCATCCCCAACCACGACGGAGACCACAGTGCTACCTTCCATCGCCCCCAGGCTCTGACTGGCTGGGGTTTTGAGGGCACAGACAATTTTAAAATAAATTTCTGTACCTCATCAGTAATTAGTGATGGACGATTCAACACACATAATTCAAAGTCAATGCCCTATAAGACGTACAGAAAAGCTGGAGGCCCCTATGGTAAATGGCATATTACTGGAGATGGCTCTGATCAGCGCTACTGGAAATGGTTCATTTGTAAATTTCGTAAACAATGGGAACAAAAACATTACCATAAGTTCACTGGCCATGGCAAAATCCCAAGCGAATGGGAAAGATTCACAAGACAAGATGTGTTGGACCAGCTAAAGTAGTTTAACTTAGTATTGAGTAATAGACATCTATATGTGCAGGTATTAGACCTTGTTATGAGTCTCTGAGCTGTTTGTATCACATTATAACAAAAATATATCTTTAGAAAACTGTGTTGATTTGATATTTAGTTCATTATGATGTTCATTACAATCAAAAGTCCCTGATTTGACTCCAGTTCCTCCTATGATGACAATAGTATTTTGTGATTAACCATTTATTTTAATGTTGATGCACTAATGTGTGTCTCATGGTGGAGCCCATGAAATGGGAGTTAAACTCAACATGCCTTGAAAGCCACCAAAGGTGAGCTGGTCAGACAACTATTACATTTACAGTATATTCTTACTGTTTGTTTACTTGTATGTCACTGGCATTCATTGTATTGCTTCTCTTTTATCCTAAGTTGTGTGGTGTGTGAATAAACAGTTGTTCTGTAGTTAACAAAGTTTTGGAATCCATGTCATAGTGGCAAATGGAAAGGATTTAAGGTATTTTTATTTGCTGTTTCTTTGTCATTTTGTGTTAGTCAATATTTTAGTTGACACTTTGTGTCAAACGGGTGGAATGTGGGGAAATATTTGTCATTGCTTATAATCATAACACTTAGAGATGACTGCTACACTTATATGCTTAAATGTAAAGACTGCTTACATGAGAAAATGTTTGTATCTTACTGTCTCCAGAGACATGGCCCCTGTTATGCATACTTCTCTCCATGTTGCATGAAATAAATGATTGATTCCATCATATCCACATTTAATTGTCAAGTGTATATTGAGCTAATAAACCTTCGATACATTGTTCTTCTGATTAAGAAAGCATTTTTCTGACCCTACAATCAGCATATATTCCACCATTGTAAATTTGCTAAAGCAGCACCAAAGAAGAATTGTTCTGATCCTCCTACAGTTGAGAAAAGCAATTGTCTGTTGTCACTGTGAATACTTTTACAGCATGATACATGAGCTTTTTGTTGCATCTATTGAGATTGAGTTGTCCCTTGCCACTCAAGATGTTACTTGCCACTGTTGACAGTTGGAATTAAAAGACAAATTCAGTATGTTTCTAATACCCAACCTCACAGCAGAGCATGCCTTGTACAACAGTAACATGAGAAAGAAACTTGATAGAACTCCAGGTCTCTGTAACAAACTATAAACATAACTCGGAGACAACATAAAGGAAATGCATTCCAAATGTTCCACGCCGAATTCCGAAATCTATTTCTACAGTAGTCTATAGCATTGCAGCTCTTTCCTATTTAGATTTTTACAGGACTCAAATGGAATGCTGCTATTTGTCTTTTTGCCACTCAGTGACTTATGTTTTGACATCATGTGCATTGCCTTAGTAACATTACAGGTGCATCTCAAAACATTACAATATTGTTTTAAAAAGTGAATATGTCATTGTCCATATAGAATAGAATAGGTCTTTATTGTCATTGTCACAGGTACAACAGAATTTAAAGTGCTTTCCTGTCAGTGCATCATTCATGAGTCTATAAAAATATAATTTAAAAAATAATTAATAGAAACATATAGAATAGCATTAGCAGCATACATAAACACACAGTTATACATACCCAGTCATTGCATAAAAACAGTATGAACATACATCTACATACATACAGTATGCTTTCTGTCATTGCACTGATCCATTTCACAAGCACTTTGGGTTGCACTCTGTGCATGTTAAATGCGCTATACAAATAAAACTGACTTGACTTGACAACAGATCCCATATTGCACCTTATCTCTTTTCAGCATTTAGGGTGGTTATTTCGGTTGGATAAAAGCTGTGTTTGAGTATATTTGTCCTTGCGTTAGTTGATCTGTATCGTCTGCCTGAAAGCAACAGTTCAAACAGGGAGTGACCTGGATGGTGGGTGTCCGTTATAATGTTCTGGGCTTTTTTGAGACCATGGGAACTGTATAGTTTTTCCAGTGTGGGGAGAGGGCAGCCGACAATCTTTTGGGCGTTGTTGGTGACCCTCTGGTGTACCATACACACATGCAGTTTGTTAGTATGCTCTCAATGGAGGCATGGTAAAAGGAGCAGCAAAGATAAATACTGTATGTCAAGCCATTTGTTGTTTTAACCTCAATGATTATGGCTTACAGCTCATCAAAATCAAAAAACAGTTTCTGAAATATTACAATAAATAGGTTGTACAGAATTAATAAAGAAATATCAGTTTCCTGCCTTTAATCTCTTTCTCGTTCAGTAAACACAACCACAATCATGGGAAATACTTGTTACTTGGAGTCCCCTTCACTTTGTTATGGAACATGTTACTACAAATGCTACTACAAGGTTAATGCTACCACATTAACATCAAAGTCATAGCATTTTTACACCACAACTTGCATTCACTACCTTCAAGTCTTGTTTCGGGGATGGAGAACCTGCCGTAGTTTCAGCTTTTTGCTGAAAGGTATTTGTTTGCCTTATTAGATTTACTTTTACGTTTGTGAACTTAGTCATTACAAATTCCAATGCTTATGGCTTTGTTACCACCTACAGTATTTTAGATGACTCATGAAACGCCTCACAGAGTTGACATTTATGTTCACAATCACAGATTATTCTATTGGAGAAATATGCAGCACGCTGTGAGTAGATTCCAAAGCTCCTCACCAGGAGAGATCAGTGCCAGGCCTTCATCTGGGCACAGCCGCCTGGGCAGCAGACGGGCACGGTGGCACCAACCGAGCCCTGCACCACTAAAGATCATACCCCCCATAGCGGACCATCTCCACACATACACCATCACAGCAGGCTTCAGCAGGAGTGCTTCAGCCTGGAGAAAGGGCGCCATCTGGTGGTCACAGAGGGGAAGTGCACTGAAGAGGTTCTGCTGGAGGACCAGGCCTTCAGCTGAGTACTAGCTTGTGGGTGAGCCGGAGGAAAAGACCCTCAAATCATCCCATCATTCTCTAGTGCAGTGGTTCTCAAATGGGGGTACGTGAAGGCACTCCAGGGGGTACATGAGATTTTAAAATATACACATATTTAAAAAGTAGAATCCATGCAAAAATACTTTAAAAACAATTATTTAATAAATATTTCAGGAAAATATAAGTTCATAAAATGAATTTTATATTTCAGTAGGCTATTCAATTTCATTATCCTAAAAACTCAGAGTCCCCCCCATACCAGAATGGTTCGACCCAACCTGTCACATGCCACCTGCCAACACCTGTCAATCACTGTCAAAACTCAAACGATGGAGTCGTGGTTGAAGCATAGCGGTAATTCTGATGGCACAGTGCTCTGTTTGAAGTCTTGTTTTCTTGTTAGGGGGTACTTGGCTAAAAAAAACATCACTGAAAAAAGGTTGAAAACCACTGCTCTAGTGGACAAAGCCCTACAGCTCTAAGCTGTTTCCTACAGCCGTCACCACTGAGAGAGTGTCACATGAGGAAATGCTTTGGCCGTCACCACTGAGAGAGCTAAGAATCTACACACACACACACACACACACACACACACACACACACACACGTGTGAATGAATGAATGGATGAAGGTCCAACAATTCATTCCTTGAATATTGTTTAATAGAAAAATGCTCAAATACTCTAATCTAGTTCATCATCTAATCTTTTATCACTAATCTATAAAGAAACATTACCGCCATGACATGTTATTGTGGGTTTATTTCAATTAAGTGCAGGTCTAGGCTGCCTTTTGTTAGGCTGCTTTCTCAGGCCTGAAAATTGCTGGGCAGTTGGGTTACGGTGCATTCATACGCGTAGGAAAAAAACAGTGAAAACATCATCATTTACCTCACTTCATGTGGGAATAAGAGGTTGGAAACTGGGGCAAGATTTTGCTGCCTGACTCGCCCAGTTGGGGGCACGTCGTGTCTTTTGTCATCATGTTGTGGGGGCACGTCGTGTCTTTTGTCATCATGTTGTATTTCGTTTGTAGTCCTTGTGGCCTTTCATGTCCAATGGTTTAAATGTGAACTTGGGAAATTGCCGTTTTTGTCACTTGAAAGCTGCATATCCTTCTTTCACAAGCATCTTACACCAGATTTTTAGGCAAATACAGTTGTTTATTTAAGATTAGTGAGCGTATGTTGTGTCATTGTGCAATTTTATTCACACTGCTGGGCAGCCTGGATGGACTTTGTTTTCACCTCAATGAAGGAACCAATCACAGAACGGAGGGAGGGCAGCAAGACGATGACGACACACCGAAGCCGTTATGAGCTACGTACAGACGCATTTGATAGACATTCGTAGCGCCTAATAAATGGCTCTGGGCATTCGTAAACCACGTTTCAAATACGAGAAAATGAATGTCTAGTTCCCAGACCCCATCTCAATGAGACGAGGTCTGACGTTAGCCAGGCTAGTGTCATCCCTGTTTTTCACACATTCAGATGGCAACGCACATGAACTCACCCAGTGGGAAATGCAACGCAATCACTGCGGCGGTCCCTGATATTCCCAGGTGGTATCGGCTGGCCCACAGATGGCACAGGTCTGTCCCACAAATGGCACAGGTCTGGCACAAATATGGCACAGCTGGCTGGAGAGAAGCTGGGGTATAATGCCCACATATGGTGGCTATAGCCAACTCTGGCCCACAGATGGCACAGGTCTGGCACACAGATGGCACATCTGCCTGGAGAGAGGCTGGGGTATAATGCCCACATATGGTGGCTATAGCCAACTCTGGGCATTATAGCACACACATAGCACCTATACAGTCTATGTGCGAGACCAGTCGGGTCCAGAGAACATCTGAAAAGGTCAAATCACTGAATGACTTTGGATTTAGTGGGCAATCTTTGGTAGGTAGGTTTTGGCGGTGGCTTTCAAATGTTTCCTGAGGGAATCTCTTTAAGGCTGACTAGTAGTTCTCAAGGTCTGGGGACCCATGTGTGTTTGCAACCCATAGACAGGCGACCCACAAAATAATTAGCTTTTTATGAAGTTATGAAGCTATGCTGTATCACTACAGTATGCATACTGTAGCCAAAGATGGAGACCATTTGCAACAACAAAACAAGCATATTGTGTTCATCACTTAAGTGCATTTTGCGCAAATAAAGTTAAAGTTAAAGCTTAAGTTGACTGATATTTACAGTAGCAGAAGCTGTTATCTAAATCGGCACAGACTAACAACAGTAGGAATTGAACCCAGCTCAACTGATGGTCAGTTGGCGATGTTAGCGCTGCTCCACCACTATCCACTACTCTGAAGTGATTGTGATTCACATCGCAAACAAAGCCAGCCAAACTAAAGCATCATCTGATATGGACAAATAGACTCTACAGGAAACACAGACAGTGAACCCGGCCACAGGTGAAAATAGAACATGCAGACAGGGCCATCTATGAGTACAACATGTATTAAACTGTGTTAAGATTCTGAGGGAAATTTTTAAACGACTCAAAATAAATGTCGTTCGACTGTGACCACCTCAGCCATAATCATTTGGCTAGCTCTTTCAACAGCTTCAGACTCCTTTAAAGCCCATTTAGGTGACCACCCTTAAATGTAAAATCCACCAGAAGAGATGTGGATCTGTGGATCTGTCTTTGCTTTGCTTGAGAAGCTGCTGCTGCTTCTCTAGTTTCCTCCTCCTGGTCATGGATCAAGTTGGCTACTTACTGGCAGTAAGAATGTTTCGCCACAAGATGTCAGCAAAGACATTTGTAGCGTACGTTACTCTGCTTTTGATCACCTCAAAACGCTACTTCACAAAATCATGTTAAGCTCAGGCATAGCCAACCTGTAATCCGTTCCCTCTGGGTGTACAGAAATTAATTCCACATTTTACACGTTGGTATTTTTGCCAGTTTCCTTTTTTGTTTTTGTTTTAGGTTTTTGGTTGTTTGCATTTAACTGGGTTGATTGATTGATTGATTGATCATTCATTTATTCATTCAGTTGTAAGTCAATTAGTATCATGTAATGCTGCTTGTTCCTCCTTACAAAATGTTTTAAACTATACCGTGTGACATAAGTTACAGGAAGAAGGCCTCCTTTGTTATACAGTAGTTAGTCAGGTACATTTTTGAGACATGGGTTACATTGGTATTTTTGTAACAAGGCAGTAGGATGTATAGGCTCGAGATATATGTTGAGTTTTATAAGGCTAGCAATTGTAGTTTATTGTAAAATAAATCACAACAATGCAGTACTTTTGTTAATGAGTCAAGATTGACATTATTTCACATCACACTTTATTTCTTGAATTTATTTTCTGTTTTTTTACTAGCTGTTTCCAACTGTAATAATTTAATATTTACAAAGGGTATGATCTGCATCATAAAAAGGGCCACCATAAGCAGAATAAATATAATAAAGCTGAAAATATAAAGTTTGAAAATATTTCTAAATTTCTAAATATAGAAATATTGCTCATTATTGCGTACACACTGCACCCAAACTATCAGGTGTTGGACACCACAGGGCTACTACAGAGGATTTAAAACCATGACGGTATAAACCGTCAGACTGTTCTCAATAGATGAGATGAGTGTTTTAATGCATTTTAAAGCATATGAAATCCTCCTCTTCAGTGCCACTGACAGCCTAAACAAACCCATTCACACATTCTCTAATATATGCGGTATAATGTTGCTCTGAACAGGAATCTACACACTGCTAGGCTCTTAAGTTTTGGAATTCTGCTCACAGACTGGTTACACCTCTGGAACTTGTTTATTGGTCTTTAAGACTTTACTTAGACTCTCTCTCTATCGCATATGTGTGTGTGTGTGTGTGTGTTTGTGCATGCTGGTGCATGATGAGTGAATGCAGTCTGGCAGCTGCAGCATCATATTCTGATGATGGACGTTGAGCTGATGCATCATAAAGTGATCACTCACCCAAGGGTCATGCACACACACACACACACACACACATAGAGAGAGGCACACAGCTTGGGATGATGTGGGTAAAAATAGGCACAGACATACACTCAGCCAACCATACATACACACACACACACACACACACACACACACACACACACACACACACACACTGAGGGGATAGTGTTAGCGTGAATTGAGTGTTAGCGGTTTACTGTAAGAGAGCCAAGCTTTTTGGGGATAGAATATAAACCGAGGGGTGGCGTCTTCATTTTAGAGGAGTGAAATGGAATATGTCTCAGGTCGAGAGATGGCAAACTGCAACTTTGCCGCACGTGTGTGCCATGAAGGATGTGCAGGTGTGTGCTATGAGGGATGTGGAGGTGTGAGGGATGTGCAGGTGTGTGCTATGAGGAATGTGCAGGTGTGTGCTATGAGGGATGTGGAGGTGTGAGGAATGTGCAGGTGTGTGCTATGAGGGGTGTGGAGGTGTGAGGGATGTACAGGTGTGTGCTATGAGGAATGTGTAGGGGCAGGTGTGTGCCATGAGGAATGTGCAGGTGTGTGCCATGAGGGATGTGTAGGTGTGCTGCAGGAAATAAAACAAATATTGACTTTTCTTTTCTTTGCCCTCAATAAGTTTTAACAATTTAACTGCAATTGTAAACTTATTGTCACTGCACAACACAGAGCTGCATTCAGAAGTAGCACACCTGTGTCTGCAGCGTCATGCTGTACAGCTGATCGGCTCTGACCAAACCTGTACTTAAAAAGGAAGCCTGCTATGAACCTGACCCACCTTCTTCTGATCAGAAAAAGAACATTAAGCACAGCAACAGAGAGGCAGAAGTTACAATAATGCTTCACCTACACCTTTGCAACATTATGCTTCAAAATATCATGTATGTTTTTGGCGGTGGGGCAATTATGTAGTGATTTTTGTATGCTTGATTTCACGGTGGTGAGCCGTAAGATCTTCTCATTGTAAATAGGGAAAAAGTTTGGGAAACACTGGAATTGTGTATGGGTTGTGTGTGGGTCGGGTTCGATGGACATCATACTGGAGTGTGTGTGTGTAGGATAAGCCAAGGGATAGCATACTGTTTGTGTGTGCCATGTCAAGGGATAGCATACAGAAAAGTGTGCGTGTGTGTGTGTGTGTGTGAATGTCAGGTCGAGGGATAGCCTGTGTGTGTGTGTGTGTGTGTGTGTGTGTGTGTGTGTGTGTGTGTGTGTGTGTGTCAGGTCAAGGGATAGCCTGTGTGTGTGTGTGTGTGTGTCAGGTCAAGGGATAGCCTGTGTGTGTGTGTGTGTGTCACGTCAAGGGATAGTGTACCGTAGCACAGATAAGCAATGCTTCATTTAGATAAAGCAGAGGGGTACCAACGTGGGGTCAGAGTACATGACCATACAGAAAACCGCACCCACATACACACACACACACACACACACACACCTTCGTCCAAAATTTGCAAAGATGGAGTATTCATACAGCAGCTAACACACACACACACACACACACACCACTCCCTGGGCAGACACACACCACTCCCTGGGCAATCACACACACACACACTGTTCTGATAATAACAGAGGCTTCTGCTGTTGACATCAGTGTTCTTCTGAAGCAGTAGCAACGTTTCTCTCACAGTTGAAAGGCAATAGACAGGCCTAATGCAGACATGTACAAAGCCAAAGTACAGAGAAAAACAGCATTGTTGTTTGTCTTTCACACTGTATTTTAGCAGATACTGTAGAATGGAAACCTCTATATCTTCAGGAAATGTTTCAGTAGATCAATGGTATTTTGATAGGTTGATCGGAGGATATGGCTTGGATGAGGGTATTTTATATTGGTGTAAAAAAGTGAATTTCACAAAAAATGCAGATATTGCACTTTGGCTTTGTAGGGCAGAATACAGACACAGAGCTTCCAATGCTGAGCTCCCTCCATCCAGTCACCTGGGCCTCCCTGTGGGTTCAGTGCCGAGAAAGACCTTAAAGGGGAACAGAATGAACGGGAGGAGAGGGGAGGAGAGAAGGGGGGAGGAGAGGGGAACAGAGAGGAGAGGAGGAGAGGGGAACAGAGAGGAGAGGAGAGGAGGAGAGGGGAACAGAGAGGAGGAGAGGGGAGCAGAGAGGAGAGGAGGAGAGGGGAACAGAGAGGAGGAGAGAAGAGGAGAGCAGAGAGGAGGAGAGAAGAGGAGAGCAGAGAGGAGGAGAGAAGAGGAGAGGAGAGGAGAGGAGAGGAGAGCAGAGGAGAGCAGAGGGGAGCTGGTCGACACACTAGACGCTCATCAGAAGAGCGCAGTGGGCGGTTGGGGGTATACATCTTGATCATGGAATTAAGATAGCAATGAGCAGATCCAGTCAGTGTCCTATAGGCCAAAGTGAGAGATTTAAATTTAATTCTGGCCACTATAGGGAGCCAGTGGAGAGTAACTAGGAGAGGAGTTACATGTGTCCTCTTTGGCTGATTGAAGACCTGGCGTGCTGCAGCATTCTGAATCAATTGTAACAATCTTACTAGTCAAGCAGGAAGGCCAGCTAACAGTCAATTACAATAGTCCAGCTTGGAGATACTGTAACCATGGCCTGTACAAGAAGTTGTGTGGAATATTGTGTATATACTCTTTTGATCCCGTGAGGGAAATTTGGTCTCTGCATTTATCCCAATCCGTGAATTAGTAAAAAACACTCACTGTGTACACAGTGAACACAGTGAGGTGAAGCACTAATCCCGGCGCAGTGAGCTGCCTACAACAACAGCGGCGCTCAGGGAGCAGTGAGGGGTTAGGTGCCTTGCTCAAGGGCACTTCAGCCGTTCCTACTGGTCGGGGTTCAAACCGGCAACCCTAAGGTTACAAGTGCTAACCAGTAGACCACGGCTGCCCCAAGTAGTGTAAGTGCAAGAATTCTGCTTTGATATTTTTGATTGTGTTTAGTTGTTCAGTGTGGATGTTGTGTGTGTGTGTGTGTGTGTGTGTGGGGGGGGTGTTATTGAATGGAAAATTATAAATACAATTGTATACAAACAAGGGACTTTTTTAAAAGAAAGAAGACAAGCATTTGATTAATATACAGACATTTTATATCCAACCTTGCTATTATCATTGGAATCTTAAAACAGGTTTATTCCCTGTGTTGCAAGGTAAAACTTTCACAACAGAGTCCAGGTATGGGGATGATAATGAGATCTCATTCAGTGATAGGATTTTTACAACTATTGCCTCCATTGCATTTGCAGTACTTGCAACAACGGATACCAGCTACCCGACAGAGACACCCATTCTTGTGTGCACACTTGGGGCAGCTGTGACCTACTGGTCAGGAGTTCAGACTTGTAACCGAAGAGTTGCCGGTTCGATCCCCGACCCAGTAGGAAAAATGTGGGCAGGGGAAATGGTTGATCACTGCTATCTCATGCCCACATCCACGGCTGAAGTGCCCTTGCTCACTGCTCTGGGTTAGTGTGTGCTTCACCTCACTGTGTGTTCACTGTGTGCCTGTGTGATCACTAATTCACAGATGGGATAAATGCAGAGACCAAATTCCTTGTATACGCAAGTACTTCGCCTATAAACCTGATTTACATACATTGCCATACAAGCAGGGATCTGGCGAACCTTCATGTTTTGAGATTACAATCAGGGACTAATAAACTGGCCTTTCTTACAAAACCATTAGCATCTGCAGTTAAGATCAAGGTGGTGTGTGTAAATGGTGCTTGGACCCAAAGCTGCTGTTGATAATAGGCTCTTTGTATGTTTTCTTGCATTAGCTGAGGTGAAAGCGGCCCTCTCAAAGTCCATCTTAAGGGCATTACTATCGAACGCAGCAATGTGCAGGTCGTCAAATGTCTCCATGTCCGTTGATATTTTGAGATATTTGACCAAGAATGTTTCTGCCATTTGTGTTGCACTCTGTTAGCTGTGGACAGTTGGCATTGAGAATCAGAAAAGAGTTGTCTGGTTTGTGGACAGTGTTCAGAGCTGCAAGTTTGGTTGATATGTTGCTGGTTGTATCGCACCCAGTCAGCACATGTAGTGCTGGGAGACACTGTGTGAGCTCGTCTCCCAGCGCTATGCAGATATCATGAAGTGGTAATATTGATCTTTTCACTCCTGAGTTGCGGATGAGCCAGAACAATTGTTATGTGGTATAATAGGCACACAAAGACATCTGTGTCACCTGATGACAGTGTCAGTGATGTAGATCCATAAGTTGTTCTCTCACTTTCTCCAGATCTTTTGGAATTTTGTAAAATAAGGTTTCAAATATGAGTAATTGGTATGTACCAACTTATCTGTTCTTTGTGAGGAATAACTTCATGGCATGAAGACATTGTAACTTCATCAACTTGTCTGAGACAATCTGGTGATGACATTTTTTTTCCCATTTTGCAAAAAAACAAAACAAAAACACTAGCAGCTAGCTAGCTACCCTGGAAATCCAGAGTTCTCGTGAGAGCACAATGGAATTGTCTCTGCGAGACACTCTGGCAAAGAGCAATAATGCATGTTACTTTTACCCCAACATTCCGGGGAACCAGCTAAACTGATGAAGACAGCGCTGCAACGTTGGAGGACAGTAAATATTGGTCATAGTGTTATCCGATTGCGTCGAAGTCCAAAATCATTCAGGGTAAACATGGTCTAGTGTTATCCAATTGCGTGCAGTGAGATTTTTAAATGCATGCTTGTTGCCGCCCCTCGATTTGGGCCATTACATTGTTCTTGGCCACACCCTTAATCTTTCTAGATTATCAGGGTCTGGATTTTCCAGGCTACTAGCTAGCTACAATACACACCAAATTAAATATGAAACTGATACAAATTCATTATAATTATTTAAATACACAAAACTACAACTCATGATAATGACACATAAGAAGACACATGCCAACACAAAGAATACAGAGTAGATTTCCTTACTTTTCTTGATCTCACAAGTCATCTTGCTTTACAGCCATGTGGTCTGCTATGACCTTAGGTCACTATGGCTACCAAGTAAACTTTTGTTGGAGAAAAAAAAGTTGTAGGTGATGGCGTGATGACCGCAATATTTAGAACAGGTAGGAAATGTAAGCTTTTTAAGTTTAGATTAATAAATAACTGGCAAATCATGTATGTCACTAGTTGTATGTAGGTTGACTGTTTTTTAGCCATTTTCTTTATATCAAATCAGAAAGCCCAACCCCTGCACAGATGAAGTGGAGTTCCCTCTCTGGGCACTCCGACAGATCAGGAAATCATGGCACAGCAAAACACAAACTGCATCAGACACCAGTGGAAAGTACCATAACAGACAAATGTTCAATACTCCAGTGCCAATTATTTCCTTTATTAGACTGGGCACTTCTGATTGCAACTCCAAATCTCAGATACTGAATGATGTCATTAACAAACAAAAGCATCCTGTGTTTTTCAACCGTCATTGCAAAGGCAGCACTCCAGACAGCCTCCTCATGAATGGGGTTGTGGAGATTGCATGGTACAGGTATATATATATATATATATATATATATATATATATATATATATATACATACACACACAAACATTACATACATACACATATAAATGTAGCGTGACAAGTGTGTGTTTACATGCAGCACTACAGTAACTTCAGTTCAGACAGACAACCTGTTCTGTATTGCTCTCTCTCTCTCTCTCTCTCTGTATATATATATATATATATATATATATATATATATATATATATATATATATATATACACACACATACAGTATATCCATGCACATATACATATGTATTGTATGTAGTATTGCATTACTAGCCTATTCTAATTAGTGGGTTTGATCAGCAAGACCACTATTGTTCTTCTTAAGTTTTCTTATTATATCTTCTTTTTCACCCACTTTTTGTACCGACTACTGCTCCTAGACCGTTTGAGCTACCGACTACTGCTCCTAGACCGTTTGAGCTACCGACTACTGCTCCTAGACTGTTTGAGCTACCGACTACTGCTCCTAGACTGTTTGAGCTACCGACTACTGCTCCTAGACCGTTTGGCCCGAACCGGTGTAGGAGTAGGAGAAGGTAGCCTGGGTGCCGATTATGGGCGTGAGTGCTACAGGACGGTAGTCATTGAAGCATGATGGTGATGATTTCTTTGGCACGGGTATGATGGTGGCAGCTTTGAAAAGTGATGGGGTGTTGAAAATGTCTGTAAAAACATCCTTCAGCTCTTCTGCACAGTCCTTCAACACTCGGCCTGGTATGTTGTCTGGGCCTGCTGCTTTGCGTGGGTTAATGGTGGCTAGTGTTCTCTTCACGCTGGCAGAGGACAGGTACAGGGGTTGGTCGTGGGGGGGAGGTGAGGTTTTCTGTGGGTGGGTGTCATTTTGTGCTTCAAAACGGGCGAAAAAACTGTTCAGGTCATTTAGCAGAGAGGTGAAATAAAGAAACAAACAAACAAACTATGCTACTGACATTTGCAATACGCTTCTTGTTGCTGTTAGATTAGCAAGGCCCAAGCAGAAAAAAGTGAGGCTTCTAAAAATGCAAGGCACTAACGCTTTAGAGGTTGTGGTTTAGAGGTTGTGTTTTTTTCTTCAACAGTGGGTTGTTGCTTAGCTGCCTGCATAGCTAAGGCTAAGTTCACGCTTGGCGCTTTTTTTATTCAAACAACCACTGGCAACAAAAAGCAGTTGAAGGAGTCTTTTGTATAAGTATATATACTCTTTTGATCCCGTGAGGGAAATTTGGTCTCTGCATTTATCCCAATCCGTGAATTAGTGAAACACACTCAGCACACAGTGAGGTGAAGCACACATTAATCCCGGCGCAGTGAGCTGCCTGCAACAACAGCGGCGCTCGGGGAGCAGTGAGGGGTTAGGTGCTTTGCTCAAGGGCACTTCAGCCGTGCCTACTGGTCGGGGTTCGAACCGGCAACCCTCCAGTAACAAGTCCTAAGCGCTAACCAGTAGGCCACGGCTGCCATAACAACGTGTGCTACAACAGTTGACTGCCTCAACAGTTAATGTTAAGATCAGGACCGGCCCAAGCCTTTATGGGGCCCTAAGCAGAGTTTGATTTGGGGCCCACCACTTTGTGCCACCAATAATGTTAGATATTGTCTTGTTCATTTTTTATCTCTCTGATGACTCTGATGAAGATGTGACTACACATGGAAACGTTAGTCAATGATATTTTGCACCTTTAAGTAGATAAATAATTAAGAAGACACCTGAGCTGCACCGGCATCCCTCTCCTTCTCTTCACATTGTCTGTCCTTGGCCTGGTTGCACCGGATTGTTGCTAAACGGCAGAAGCGCAGAGAACTTTCCTTTGTCCATTAGATATTGTCTGTCAATGTTTGATCATTTAAACTAACACACCTTCGGGGGGCGCTGTGGCACAACAGGCTGCAGTGCCCATACCATCCACGGGCCCAAGTGCCCATTGGGACCCAGGTTCGAATCGGACCTGTGGTCATATCCCGATCCCACCCCATCTCTCTCTCCCACTCACATCCCGTCAATCTTCACTGTCCGATCAAAATAAAGGCAAAAAGCCCAACAAATATAGTTAAAAAAACTAACACACCCTTTGTCAATTGCATTAATTGTAGCTGTGTGGCATATATCATTTCATTCTGCATGTTTTTACTCTTCAATAGCTTCCAATCTGAAATGGGAGCAGGCTCACAAAACAAGCATTCTGGTGACATACAGTGATATGCTGAACATCAGACCATGTATTTATTGTGAACAAGCAAAACACTTTAATCCCTTTAGGTTTAAAAAATGTCCAATGTGCAAAAAAGCAGAACGACAGACAATCAACTATACTGAAAGAGACACTGAAGAGACAATAGGATCAGTTGATGTAGATACTGTATGGTTCACACCTGCAGAGAAGAGATGACCTAAAATGAAAAAGAATAATACAAGCTGATTAAACATCATACTAAAATACAATGTAACTATTCTTCAACAACAACAACAAGCTCACAGAAGTCATGGTTTATGTATTTTAATATTGATCAGGGGAAATCACCTTCTGTATTATTAGATGAGGAGGCACTGGCACTTGAGGGAGTATCAGGGGCAGGTGCCCTTGGTTGTTCGTGACCTCCAAGTCAAGTCAAGCCAAGTCAAGTTTATTTATATAGCCCATTTCATACACAGAGTTCACTCAATGTGCCTTACATTTATAAACAAAAGCAAACAGTAATATCAAATAAAACCATAAAAGGGCAATATTCAAAGAAAAGTTTAAAAAGTAAAGAACATACAGCACAACACAAGAAAACATAAAAGACACAAGGTACAATAATTAAAAGACAGACACAAACAGCGAACAAACAGCGCTGGAAAGTTTGAGCACATATTTGATAAGACAGTGTGAGTTTATTTTGGCAACATCAAATGTTTGACAACAGCAATAACTATACCTAACACAGCATTTCTTTGCATTGTTGCATTCTTTTACCTTTTTATTATCTGTATGGAGAGAGAAGCTGACAGCCGCTACAGATGTGCTTGTGTAAAGTTTTGTTGCAGTGCTCCGTATTTGTTTCATCTTTATTTAATCAACACGCAGAAATCTACCTGGTTGCATATGCAGAGAGTACAGTATACTTTAGTGGTGAGTAGGTATGCTTCATTCTAATGAGGAATTTGAGACTATATTCCTTGTGTGTACTAACTCATCTGGTCAAATTAACCTGATTCTGACTCTCCAGAGAAAGCGCTGAGCTGCTACTGCTTAAAGAAATGAGCCTGGTCTTAATCCCTGAGCAATCATAAGCTGTAAGGATAGGCAGTCACGGAAATTGAGAAATTGTGTAAAAGACAATGAAAAGACAGCTAAGTGTGAGCATGGGTTAAGTACAGTGTGTGTGTGTGTGTGTGTGTGTGTATGTGTGTGTTTCAGCTCAAGTGCATGAATGTGACCTCTGAACCTGGAGACACTAAAAATGATGCCTTAAAATTCTCCATTCTTTGACTCTTTGTCGTCTGGGATTCCTCATTGGTGGAATGCTATAATCCTCTTTGATATAGAGATAGTTTTGGAATCTTCAGTAAGTGTATAAAAACGTATATTTACCTTCTATCTAACCAATTTGTTCTTCTTTCTGTATCTTTGTGTTTGTATATCTGTTTATGGTTATTGTGTACCGCATGTTTCTAAAGTATGCTGTACAATATGGTCATTGTAAGTAATTTTGAACAAAAAGCTTTTGCTAAGAAAATATAAACATAACCTTTAAATATCCTTATAAACCTTATTAAAACTTCTAATCTTTTTGAAATTTGTCATGATAAAATTATGATAGTAATGTTATTGCCTTCAAGCTCTTTTTTTGAGAAAAAAAAAGTATGGCAAAACCGCATGTTTCTAAAGTATTCTACTGTGGCAAAAATGATAGTACCGGTAGGTAGTAACCCGGTTCAACTTACATGTGAGAAATCTTTCAACAGTTATTAGTATCCCTAAAGCATTGCCCTAAAGCACATGTCAACAGTTATTAGTATCCCTAAAGCGTTGCCCTAAAGCACATGTCAACAGTTATTAGTATCCCTAAAGCGTTGCCCTAAAGCACATGTCAACAGTTATTAGTATCCCTAAAGCGTTGCCCTAAAGCACATGTCAACAGTTATTAGTATCCCTAAAGCATTGCCCTAAAGCACATGTCAACAGTTATTAGTATCCCTAAAGCATTGCCCTAAAGAACATGTCAACAGTTATTAGTATCCCTAAAGCGTTGCCCTAAAGCGTTGCCCTAAAGCACATGTCAACAGTTATTAGTATCCCTAAAGCATTGCCCTAAAGCATTGCCCTAAAGCGTTGCCCTAAAGCGTTGCCCTAAAGCACATGTCAACAGTTATTAGTATCCCTAAAGCGTTGCCCTAAAGCGTTGCCCTAAAGCATTGCCAGGTTGACACATGGTGAGGGCTACAGTACACAAGAAGGGAGAGGACTCACTCAACAAGGTTTCGATGTGGCGCAGTTTATTATATCAAGAATAACCAAACACATAAATGTGAGCTTTTAAAAGGTCCTGTAAGCGATGTTAGAAGATTTTGTATTAATTCATGCTTAAGTTTATGTTTTTAGCTCTTAACAAAGCACACAATTACACAACTGCATTAAAATAACGTGAGATAAAAACAAATGCCTATACAACACAACCTTCTCAATTTTCCATTAGAGATACATAAGTCATATGAAAAATCAAGATAATCACACACATTTAAAAGCTACAGGACTGTGACAGTCCAAAAAATATGTATCTCCTATAAACACAACACACTTAAAACTTCTGCAATTCTTCATTAGAGGTGCACAAATCCTATGTTCTCATTTTTGCTACAGTTGCTGCAGTACATTCCTGCAGCAAGATAAAAACAAATACCTACAAACAAACAAACACCTTCTCAAATTCTTCCACTATAGGTACACAAGTCATATGAAAAATCAAGATAATCACACACTCAAAAGCTATATTTTTTCCCCTTTTTTTCTTAGAAATGTCTTTACAAGAAGTCACAAACAGCAAATGAGAGAGTAACTGCGTATGGGTCAACGCTGCTGGACTAGAGAGTAACTGTGTATGGGTCAACGCTGCTGGACTAGAGAGTAACTGTGTATGGGTCAACGCTGCTGGAGAGTAGAGTGTCTGGGACTAGAGAGTCACTGCATTGGGGTCACTTCTATCAGGGGAAGATCTTGTGGGTCTCTGTCTGTGTCAGCAGTCTCTCTTACACCTTGGACTTCCCCTAGAAGAACCTCCTGTCGACAGACAAAACAGAGTCCATGTGTGCTCCATGTCCCTTGTGTGTATTTGTGTATTTGAGTGTGTGTGTTTTTTTGTGTGTGTGTGTGTGTGTGTGTGTGTGTGTGTGTGTGTGTGTGTATGTGTGTGTGTGTATGTGTGTGTGTGTATGTGTGTGTGTACTCACTAACCTCAGTGTTAGGTGGTTTTTTTTCCTGGTTTGCCTGAGAATACAAGAACAGTATGCCACATAACCTGGTTAAAGCTGCAGTTGGCAACATTTTTTTGATCATATTCACTGAAACCGACACTATGCTCTGACAGAACAACATAAATCAGTCAGTTTTAGAAAAAAACCCGCACTTCTAACTCCACCTAGAACCTGTTATTTGCAAAAATCCACAGCTCCCTACACTACAGAATACAACAGCAAGGAGATTCCTTCTTAAAACAAACAGACACCAAACAACACTGGACTGGACTCAGAATGCAGGGAAAGTTGACATGCCTACACTTTGCCGACCACTCTGTCTCACACTCCATGTTTACAAATGCCGCTGTTGGGGAGGACATCCTCTGTTTCACTGTCAAAGCCAGACTGCAGGTGTTACCCACCAAATACAACCTTGCACTATGGTACCCTGCAATCCACCATCCACACTGTATAATGCACTCAGACTCTGACCATCACCTCGAATCAGTTGCCCATATTGTTAATGGCTGTACTATGTACAAAGGACTTTATACTGCACGTCACAACCGAATTGTTGACCTTATTGCTAGCACTGTTAAGGATGTACTTCCAGATAATGTGACCATGTACAAACATTCGCGTATTATGCCAGAATGGTTCAACATCTCCACTGATGTGTTTTGTAACATCCCTAACACCCCTGATGTTGTGTTTTTAGACCGATACAGAAGGGAAGTACTTATACTTGAAATAGGATGTGTGTAAGATCTCTACATGAACATGGCTTTTAATGATAAAATCATGAAGTACCAACCCATACGGACAAAACTATGTGACCTAGGCTATCAATGCAAGCTAGTGGTGTTGATCTTTGGCAGCTTGGGACATGTCCACAATCTTGTTTTCAGTGGGTTAAGGCTGGCAGGTAGCCTAGAAATCTAGACGCGCCCCTAGCTGCAGCAAATTACATTTGCTGCCAGGGCTAGTCTAGCAACTCTCCGTTGGCTTGTGAGCTCCAGAAATCGAAACTTAATCAGGACATTGAAATCGTGTATAGAGTCGTTAGGTGGGCTTAACATAATGATTGATGGCAGAGTTGCAACGGTTTGGCTTGAATTCCCTGCTACTTGAAAACAAATATCCTATTGCGTCCTATTGCGTGCAGAGGGAATTTGAAAGACAACTGATTATCCCGCCCCTCGGACTGAGCACTGCGAACGGTGAGTGCCCAGACCCTACATTTTAATGTGGGTCTGGCTCGCCAGGCTAGCTGGCAGGGCTCTCCAGCAGAAAAACAAAACAGCTAGCAAAGTTTTGCTCCATATCTGCAGTTATAGGCAGCCTTGCAGTATGGCGCAGGAGATGTTTTTTGTACCCCTGAATACCATTGAGTGACAAAGCCCTATCTTATCTCTTGAAATATTTGAATCCTGTCTGTTGCAATATGATTTGTGGATTTAAATAAAGAATTAAAATGTGTGTGTGTGTGTGTGTGTGTGTGTGTGTGTGTGTGTCTGTGTGTGTCTTTCAACAGGTTCAGATTTATTTTAGGGCTCATTTATTTAAGTGATCACCCTTCAATAAAAAATCCAACAGAAGTGGTGTGTGTGTGTGTGTGTGTGTACTCACTAACCTCATTGTTAAGTGTATCCGAGTTTGCCTGAGAATACAAGAACAGCATGCCACATAACCTGGTTAAAGCTGCAGTTGGCAACATTTTGATCATATTCACTGAAACTGACACTATGCTCCGACAGAACAACATAAATCAGCCAGTTTTAGAAAAAAACCCGCACTTCTAACTCCACCTAGAACCTGTTATTTGCATTGCAAAAATCCACAGCTCCTGGTTCTTCTGATTCAATCAGAGCAGGGCTGTGTGATCTGACTGTCAATCACAGTCTGGTGCAGTCTGTGCGCAATAAAGAGCGCAAACACAATGAGATGGTGCTCGGTGGTAGTGGGGGAGGGACATGAGAGTTGTAAACAAATTTTGGCTGTCCCCTCAATCAGTCAGACTTGCCAACTGCAGCTTTAAGTACACTATTACATGTTCAGGACTCCTCACCTTGTATTTACTCTGAAGAGGCATGTAAAAAACCTTACATATGCCAACAACAGCATATACTTGCCAATGAAAATGATGTTGTAAGTTATATTGTTATGAATTATTAATTATGTTATAAGTTATATGGGTTTTTTTTTGTTACTTTGAAGAGGCCGTAGCAGATACGGGTGAAGCAGATGGTGATGGTGATGACGAGGACCCCCAGGGTGAAGAGAGTTGTCAACGCTGTGAACCCTGTAACCAGGAAGAGACAGGGTGTCACGGTAACAAATGTACTCCATATTTCAATATAAACATACCATAATTACCTCACCACAGAAACCAGATGATCATGTAAAAGACCTGGCCAACTGAGCAGGGGGACACATGTAAAGTAGCAGTTTGGTACAGATACAGACTTACAGTAGGACTTTTTGCAGTGAGGTGCGTCTTTTTAATGTTGTTTTTGCAGTGAGGTGCGTCTTTTTTATGTTGTTTTTGCAGTGAGGTGCGTCTTTTTTTTATGTTGTTTCGTATTGGCAGTAAGCGTTTTGCGCTCTCCTTATGTGCCCTGATCACTTCAAATTGAAAAAAAGTTCAACTTCAAGAACTTATGAAAACATAGTGCACCTCACGTTTTATAAGAGGCAAAGCACATCCTGTCTGATCATTACCTTACACTGACAAGAGCACACTACATGGGATGAGCAGAACAGGTGAAGGTAGACAAGCACAGGTAAACACACCTGGCACAGGTACAGTGGAGAAAGCAAACAAAATTGGCTTAAGTGTACTGACACAGGGCAAAGGTAAACACACACAAACACAGTTGTGCAGCTACACTGACACACATGGACTACGTGCAGGTGAGTAAAGATGTATACCTGCTGACACACATGGACTACCTGCAGGTGAGTAAAGGTGTGTACCTTCTTGAAGTGCAGAGAATAAGTACAACCATATCAGGCAGATGATTGGTGCAGCCATGGCAAGATTGACAGCTTCAAGGTGCACCTGCCTATCTAGGTAGGAATGCTCACAGGCATAGTACAGGTTGTGTTTGTCCACCAGGTGCTTCAGAATAAGATACACAAGACCTACTTACACACACACACACACACACACACACACACACACAGGTTGTTTCTCCACCATGTCTACGTTCACAATATTTACAAGAGAAAATTAAATGATGCGCTGATAGATATCAGACTCTTAATTTCTTATTGCTCACCAGCAGGTACAATGATAGGGCAGGTGATGCTGTAGGCCATGATCACAGTGAACACACTCAGATTCCAGGCATACATGGCGCCGTATGGAAACTCGTAAGCCTGGTTTTGGAAACATACATGTGCATATGGACATTAGTGCACTCACTCCCTCTATCGGGCACACACAGGTACACACACAGACACACACACACACACACACCTCACTGGATGTCTTGTTGTTCTTCTTCTTAATGAAACATTTACATGCCCTGTTGAACACCTTATTCAGTGGAAACCAGAGGAGCTCTGTCGCTGCACCACTTAGAGCAGATGTAATGACGTAGTTCACAAAGAAAGCTCCCTGATCCGGCAGGAAAACACACCTGCAAACCCATATGCACAACACACGCACGCAACACACACACACACACACACACACACACACACACACACACACACACTCAAATGTGTAGTGAAACCAAGAGTGTACTGTATATTCATAGGCCTGTAGACCTTTCAACTGCAGAAACAAACAAGTGCGTTCCTGGAGGCACAGAAAACAACACAAGCATAACTTGGGGACAAAAGACAAGTTTTACGTAAAATCTAATTTATTTTCATTTTAAGGTATCTGCATTGGTTCCGAACATTTCATCCATAAATCTTCTAGGAACAGATTGAATGGGTCTAGAGTATATCTATTCATAGGCCTATACTAAGGCAATGATTGGATGGTATTCAGTAAAGTAATTTAAAGTAAGTGTTTATACATTTAGGACTAAGTGTGAAGAAGAGGTGAATACGTTTCCTGTTAGATTTCTGTGTGTTAGGTAGGGAATTGTGTGTGATGTTTTACAAAATGTGTGTTAGGAAATTGAAAACACTGAGAATGATATGGTGTATGGTTTTGTAAATTTGGTGTGGGGTTATAGTGTTTGAAAGAGATGTTTAGAGAACTGTGTGACAAGCAAAAATGTAGTGTGTAAAGCAGTTGAAAAAAAAACTGTAAAACCAGAGCAGGGCTACTTACTCTAGCTTGATCCTGCCTTTATATGAGTCATCAAACAGGAGGATTTGGAGCATATCCAGACTGCAGGACAACACACACATGCAAAAATGTGATTCTTAAGGAAACTTGATCTTGTAAAATGGAATCAAATAAAGTGTGTGTTTTAGTGTGTTACCTTGTGATGCCAAGAGAGGGCAGTATCAACACCATCAAAAGCAGGAAGATGAAGAGTTTGTAAATCATAACCTTATTCTCTCTGGACCTGGAAACACAGATGAAGTGTATACCAATCCAAACTTTATATTATAAACACTCAGAAAAAGCCATACTATAAAGTTATCCACAAAATAAAATAAGTTTCACCTTATTATTGATAATGTGACCTTATCATAGAATCTTCCATTTGCAGCCCTTACAAACTTGCAATATTGTGTGTGTGTGTGTGTGTGTGTGTGTGTGTGTGTGTGTGTGTGTGTGTGTGTGTGTGTGTGTGTGTATTACCTGGTGTAGTGGGCCTCTTCTTTTGTAGAACAGTAGACTATCAGTGGCAGTAGAGTGGAGAACATCCACAGCAGTAGAGTTGGGAAGAACTGCTTGATAGTTGGAGACTGTGAGAACAGACACACTAACATGAAATTGATACGTGTGGGTGTGTGTGTGTGTGTGCGCGCATTTGTAATCCAGTCACTAAATGGTAGTGTATGTGTATAAGAGACGTAATCTAGTCACTAAATGGTAGTATATGAGAATTCCAGGTAGCTCAATGCTGCATTGATTCTCAACATTTTCAACTCTACTGACAGTCTGGACCTATACACTATAAGACAAGGTTAAGAGAGCTCTCTAAGAGCAAGGGGCCCAGGGAGAAGAGCAGGCCCAGTGAGAGATACAGTGAGAGATGCAGGAGCAGTGAGAGGAGCAGGTGCAGTGAGAGGAGCAGGGCCAGGGAGAAGACCAGGCCCAAGGAGAGGGCAAGGTGTAAGAATGTGTGATGGCATTCCAAGGGCTGCAAGAACAGTAGTCTGTGATGAAATTCGTGCCATCATTGACCATGTAATCAATGCGATGTTGATGAAAACATGTGGCCTAACCCTGAAGATTGCAGAGATTACAGTAGATACAGTCATTTTGTGCTTTTTTTTTAGTCTCTCCCCCCTTTTTATCTGGGCTTTTGCTGTTGTTTTTTTGTTCAGAATGCTCTTGTGTGTTTCATGGATATTTTGTTCACTGTAAGCAATACTGTAAAACTTTTTCAGAAACAGTAAGAGTTTAGAAAAAGTATCTGATTTCTGGAAGTGGCCAGTTAGAATAGCCAGAGCAAAGTGCTCTCAGATAGATAGATAGATAGATAGATAGATAGATAGATACTTTATTGATCCCCAGGGGAAATTCTGAACTCCAGGCTACTTTAATGCAGCAACACTTATGAATATGAAACTATTGATTGTTCCCTTCATAATTTTTAATAATAAAAGTTCCTCTGTGTCCGTGTGCGTGTGTGTGTGTGTGTGTGTGTGTGTGTGTGTGTGGCTCACAATGAGATAGGAGAAGGGAATGGTGACGTTCAACTTGGCCATGGTGCTGATGAAGATGGAGGGGGTAGTGAAGAGGAGGAGCATGATGAAGAGCAGGAAGAGGATGAGATATCTCAGCCACCAACGGAAATCCTCATCCGACAGATTCTCCCTGAGACAGGAGAGAGGAATAGGAGGAGATGAACAGGAGGAGGACGCATAGGAGGAGATGAACAGGAGGAGGACGCATAAGAGGAGATGAACAGGAGGAGATGAACAGGAGGAGGACGCATAGGAGGAGATGAACAGGAGGAGGACACATAAGAGGAGATGAACAGGAGGAGGACACATAAGAGGAGATGAATTTTGCTTTTAGATTTTTTGTTAAAAAAAGGAAGTGAAATTCCTTTGTTTTTTGTGAAATAATGTCTGTGTGTCTGTTTGTGTGTGTGTGTGTGTGTGTGTGTGTGTGTGTGTGTGTGTGTGTGTGTGTGTGTGTGTGTGTCTGTTTGTGTGTGTGTCAGTAACCATTAATGTTGTTGATTGTGGTGTGTGTTTTCCTTTCAGAATAAACTTGCTTTCTTTCAGGGTTAGATCTGTCTCCATTGTAAGTCTAAGATTACCTAATTTACCAAAATATACAGTTTTTACTTCTAGGGGTGCCAATAAATGTGGAAAGTGCTGTATGCATGTATGTGTGAGGTGATTGTGTGTATGTACCAGTAAATGTTGTCGGGGTGAGCAGTTGCCTTTTGACATTTCACTTGGCTGTCCTTGCTGGTTGGGTCCTTAGGTGTGCACTTCAAAACCTCCCGAATCCTGAAGAGAATAGAGCTGTCAGTCCTGCACTCAAACACACTCACAGGAACCCTTGCAAGCCCACCCCACTCACCTGCTTTCTTTAATTTTCTTCAAATTCTTCTCTTGCCAAAAACAAAAAAGATAAATAGTAATAGTAATTGTAGCATTAGTAATAACAATAGTAATAGTAGTGATAGTAATTGTAATATTGTCTGAAAGTTGATTGGATAACTTTGTTTAGACACACACACACACACACACACACACACACACACACACACACACAGAGCTGTGATTGCATCTTTGCAACATTTTGACGTTTAACTACAGGGCCTACTCACCTCTACATCGTATTTGTACAGACACTTGGGTGGTTTGCTGCAGGAGAATAACAGTGCAATATCAACCCAAACGTTAAACACACAGTATGTTATAACAGAAACATTCAGGTGTATGTTAGATAGCAAAATACCTATCCATGTCTTGGCCCTTGTTACACAGGTATACTATAGACACCTCCTCATTCTCTGCAAATATGACACAAACATTCCTACTGTAACACACACACACACACACACACACACACACATACAGTACACACACACACACAGTAAGACACTTGGTTAGATATCAGTTTCTGTACTGTGTACCCTCATTTTACTAGATAGTGCACTAAATGGTTTTACTGAATTAAGACAACAACACAGTTTAGTACCACAAGCCCACAATTTAGTATAATGAGTGTATGATTAAGTGATTTAGTCTTGTCAGGTTTTCATGTCCAACTTCAAAAATATATGTTGAAACCTTTTCCAGACAGTGTCATCAAGCATGGATTTACATATTTACTAGTTCTGAAGAATTTATGAAAAATATACTAGTTAAAAATGATTAGCTTGACATGCTTGTGGTAGAACTCTTGATACTATCTCCAGCTCTGCACTGTGTGGTGGTGCAATGACTAGCACAATGGTTAATTCAGTCATCCTTCCTCGGTCTCAGGTTCACTTCCCATTTAAAACTTGCACATATTGTATATTGCACTAATTTCTGTTAATCTAGAGACTTTAGTATTACTACTGTACATAGTTACTGTGGGGGCATGAACATGGTGACTCATGAACATACTATACTTTTCTACTGCATTAGCAGAAATGAGCAAAGGCAAGACACTGCTAACTTGCGTTAATGTAATGGCTTGAGCCTCAAGTGAAAGTGTCAATTGTTGTTCTGAAAGTGTCAATTGTTGTTCTGAAAGTGCCAATTGTTGTTCTGAAAGTGCCAATTGTTGTATCTTTTCAATAGTAACGTTGATGGAATACCCTTCTGGGATCTCTGTGCGTGACTCCAAGTATGATTTGATTTTCTCTGGTGTTCCTTCCTTGTCATAAATGAAAAGTACCTGAACAATAAACATAAACAATCAACAGAAATCAACAGAATAGAAAAAAAAAACACAAATATCTAGGCAAATACACATAAACAGAACAAAATACAATTGAGTACGATCAAAGATTGAAATATGCACTCTGTGTATACCTGAACTACCTGATCTATAGGTATTCCAGAGGTATACTGGTTCAGCAGTGCCCCCATGAGGCCGAGATAAAGAACTGCAACAAGAGTATGCAGCCATAGCAGTCTACACACACACACACACACACACAAGTTAATTTCCCCTACAAACATAGCTATTTTCCCACAATGCAAAGAAATAACCAGACCTACCCTTCCGGCAGATTTGCAATGGTGGTTCTACCAAATATTTTTGAATCATCACCTGTAAAAAACATACACACACACACTAATGATGTCGAAGCATCATTAGCTTCAGGTCGAAGCAAAACCCCTCCGCTGCGCGTCGGGGTTCTGTTCTCCCTGTCGGGACTTATTTTCTGATAATTACCGGCGGACAATACATTATCCCTTACATATTACATTACATCACATTACATTACATTTGGCTGACATATTTTTAACCAAAGCGACAACAAGCAACGACATGGTAAACAAAAAAATGCACATCCTGGACTCAAATCTGTTTGTTTGAGGTGATCTTTGGATGGGAGAATGTAGATGAGAAAAAACAGGGAATTCCAAGGCACTCTCAATTCTCAAAGGTTAAAAAGCCTTTATTTTATTGGCTTGGTTACATTTAAACCTTTTAAAAAACTCTGACGCGGTTCGGCAAACAAGCCTTCGCGTCGGAGTTTTTTAAAAGGTTTAAAGCACTCTTAAAAGTATTATATATTATAGCAAAGTGTTGTTTAAAGTAACAAGACATATGACAATGGTTTAGGCAGAATTTAGTGTGTGTGTGTGTGTGTGTGCGTGTGTGTGTATTACATACCCATCAAGTCACCGGACATGTTGACAGGCAGGACCACAAATATAGATATCACACACATAATTAGCATCTGCACAATCAGGTGACGCTGGAACCGTAGGTAGTGAAAGGCATCATCTTCACATTTCTCTTTCACCTTCTCCATTCTACACACACACACACAGGGTGTGGGTGCTGTGGTTGTATCCATGGTGATGCCCGCAATGTGGCGATGTTGGCTTACACTGTTGTCATCGTCAGGTTGTGTTTGCTGTCCGCATGAACCCGTTGGGGGATTCTCTGCATCACTATAGAAGTATAGAAAGACACCATTTTATTAAAGGTTTGGTTAGCTTTGGGATCAGGTGCACTAACATCCCCCTCTCACTCTCACACACACACACGCACACACACACACACACACACACGCACACGAAAAGTTTATGGTTTTTCATATATGACACTATAGGTCACGTCCAACCAAACCACAGTCAAGTACACAACCTCCACCTCTCAACCTCCACTTCCTGTCTCACACTCACCGGGCCTCTTGGTTTGTTTGGTTTCTTTCTTCTTCCTTCTTCTTCATCATGGCCGAGAAGATCATTAGCAGCACCTGAAGAGCACACTCAGCTCTCACATACAGGAGACACAACCAACCAGCTCTGACATACACAGGAGGCAACCAATCAGCTCCTCTGACATACACACAGTGTTGCCACAGTTACCTTGAAAAAGTAATCTGATTACTCCTTTAAAAAGTAACTTAGTTACTTAACTGATTACTTGATTTTAAAAGTAACTAAGTAAGATTACAAGTTGCTTTATTAGTTACTTTCAGCACACCCCCACCACCTCAACATAAAAATGATAACCGGTTTTGCCAATACTCACTATACTGGAAGTGCATTTTAACAGTAATGTCAGCCATGTATAGCAGACATCCCAACCTTACCTACTTAGATACTGAAATTCAGATGTTTGTTCAATAATGTCTAGTCAGTACACCAAATAAGGAAGGCCTATTGATAGAAATTGTGATAGTAAAATATGTAGATTTTGGTAGTTTGGTCTTTTCATGTCGCCTTGGCAACTAGCCATCTAGTATAGGCCTGAGTAATATGCAAATGAAATTACACTTATTAAACTCACCTCAACAAGTCTTTTGCAATCATTTAACCCGCCGTGAGCAATGCTAAAGTCACTGTTACAAACAGTGCAGTGTGCAATACTATCATTATGTTTTACTCTTATGAGACAATTGGGTACACTTTTGTGTAGTCTGATGTGAAATGGGTCTTAAATGTTCCTTTTTGAGTGGCACTGACTCTGCCGTGACGCTCCTGTTCCTAGATACACTGACTGAACTGATTAATTAAGTTCGGGAGAAAAGAGTTATAAGCCCACCTACACTGAAAACTGATTGGTTGATTTAGCAAAACAGACCAGGATGCTCTCTGTTTTGGATGTGCTTCAGGCACACACACGCACCACTCCTCTCTCACTCCCTCTCCGTTGTGTGCGCGTTAAACTCAGATGCACGCGCGATTTGAAGTCCGGTCTGGCTTGCGTGCTCTTGTTCGCTCTAGGTTCCGGGAGATTTTATGTAATTTGCGGGCGTCAGGAAGCTGCTATCAATATGTGGGAGACTCCCAAAACTTCGGGAGACTTGGGATGTCTAGCTAGACAGCACTTTGTCGCCAGCACAGAATGTACAATGTACCTTAATGTTGTCATGTTTAGCTGACACAAACTCAAAATAATGACTGTATAGATAAAATGTGCATCTCTCTCCTCCCTCCATTGTTGTTTACGTTTGTGTCACTGCGTGGTTTTACACGTGAGTTGTCCTCATGCTGTAAACGTGAGCTTAGCCTACATGACGTTAATCCCCAGGACAAGAAGAAAGCAAAGAATATATCTTTACTTAATATATTATTACTGGTTTGTAAATAGTAGCGCGTTAGATTACTCATAACCATTAATAGACTAATTACTAAGTAACGCGTTACTGGCATCACTGTATACACATAAGTCACAATCAATCAGCTCTCACATACACAGGGGGCAACCAATCAGTTTACAACTAGATGTACCGCAGAGCGGTACGAAATATGACTGCCGCCCAGTCCAGCCCATTTTTCCACAAAAATAAGTTACACATCTCAAATTGTGTTCATTTCCTACTTTGTACCTTTTTTGTGTGTTTGTAATTGTGCGTGTGAGTGTGTGTGTGTGTGTGTGTTTTGTGTGTGTTTTGTGTGTGGGCTTGTGTTTGTGTATGTAGCTGTGTTTGTATGGGTGCATGTGTGTGTGTGTGTGTGTGTGTGTTTATGTGTTTGTGCGTGTTGTGTGTGTGCATGTATGTGTGTGTGCATGTGTAGTGTGTGTGTGTTTACGTGTCTTTGTGTGTGTGTGTGTGTGTGTGTTTTTATGTGTGTGTGTGTCTTTATGTATGTGATTCAATTTAACATTCATGCAAAGGAAAACATCTGCAGTACAGTGTCCCTTTCACTGCAATAGGACATTGGGATTGATATTTGTTTGGTGGCTTTTGGCCACAGGGAAGAGTGCCACCTACTGGCCAGCCACCAATACCACTTCCAGCAGGAATCTACTCTTCCATGGAGGTTTCTTATCCAAGTACTAACCAAAACATGAGTAGTTCATAGATTTCACATGTAAAATACAACCCCACCCCCATCTTGCCTGTTCATAATTCTGAGAAATTCTTAATTGTGTGCGTGTACGTGTTTATGTGTGTGTGTGTGTGTGTGTGTGTGTGTGTGCGTGTGCCTGTGGGTGTGCCTGTGTGTGTGCATGTGCATACATGCGTACATATGTCTACTGTGTGTGTTTGTGTCATATGTATGATTACTGTGAATGTATGTGTGTGTGTGAATATCTGTTTATGCACATATGTGCATATGACATGGCCCCTTAAAGCAACACCAAAGACTTGTTTGTAGTTGTTTGAGTTGTGTGCTTTAAGACCAACATACAAAAAAAGGTGGTCCTCCTAGGCCCTACGGTTCTCGAGATATTCACAGAAAACTGTGTCCGGCCACCTACAGGCCAGTTGGTGTACAGTCACATAAATTAATTTGTTGTATGGCCCCCCATGAACAGAATTCCATGAAACTTGGTGTGCATTCAGAGGGTGTCATACTGATCCCACACTTCCAATTTCATGCAGTTTTGACCATGTTAGGTCACATATACCTGCAATTACAACACCTAATTTTGGCCCCTTAAGATCAATATACAAAAAAAGGTGGTCCTCCAAAACCCTACGGTTTTCGAGATATTCACAGAAAACTGTGTCTGCCCTACCCTCCTTTCGGGGGTCCAGTCTGGCCGGGGGGCTACAGATCAAAATGAAAAACCATGGTTCCATGCTATGCTTCTGGGGCTACATGCCCACCAAGTTTTGTGCACCCCGGTCTTTCAGTGTCCCAGGAATCCTTGACGGAAATTTGGCCATGCGGAAAAGAAAAGAAAAAAAAATCTGACTAAACCTATATGACCGCCGCTTCGCTGCGCGAAGCCCTCTCTCTCCCTTTCACACACACAAGTACACAAAGAAGAGTGGTCAGGCAACTACAGACATTCTCCAATCACACACAAGGTTGACCTCAGGACTTCACACAAGTGGACACACACACACACACACACACACACACACTTACCAAAGCCGCACTGAAGTTCAGAAGGAGGACTACAGGCACCCCTCCAAATGGAAGTCCTTTAAGGGCGGTGTTATCAGCATCGGAAGAGCAACTGCTGTTGTCATGGTGGGAAACATTGCTGGCCATCGTAAGTGCACCTACTATGCAGAAATACAGTTGTGGTGAGTATACCAAAATAAGTGGAGACTGAGTCCAGGACTGGAACTAAATTCCTTGTGTGTAACTCGTTTGGCCAAATAAACCGGATTCTAACTCTCCTGAGGAAGCTCTAAGCCGTCACTGATTAATTCATGAAATGTCCCTGGTCTAATGGAGATCTCTGGCTGTTTTCAACATAGGGCCCTGTTGTTTGAGGTCACCGAATACTACAGGTAGAGTCACCTGTTTCCTTTGGTCGCTTCCTGTAATGTCTGTATACTAGGTGTATACTGTTTCTTTACAGTTACTTTTTAGTGGTAAGTAATTCCAATAACAATACTTGAATGAGGCCCTGGCTGTGGTGCGAGTGGCTGGGGCACCTGCACCGTACGCCGGCGACCCGGGTTCGATTCCCGCCCCGTGGTCCTTTCCAGATCCCACCCCTGCTCTCTCTCCCACTCACTTCCTGTCATTCTCCACTGTCCTGTCATTAAAGGCATAAATACTTTTAAAAAAACAATACTTTAATGAGTAGAATCCAGCAAGGTCAAATTAACCTGATTCTGACTCTCCAGAGAAAGCGCTGAGCTGCTACTGCTTAATGAAATGTCCCTGGTCTTAATCCCTGAGCAATGATAAGCTGTAAGGATAGGCAGTCACTGAAAACAATGAGAGAAAACAATGGGCAGATGTAGGCTACGTACATTTGCGAACGTAGCGTTATCAGCGCCATGGACAAATTGCAGATAGCGAACCTTGTGATAACCAAGTGTACATGCTATTTATCAAACTTTCACTTCATCAGGCAATCTGCACCTTTCTCCGCCCCCTACTGCAATTTCTGTCCACAACTGAATGGCAGAGCCTACATGCAAGCGCAGTTGAATAAATTTAACTGATGACAACATTAAAAAGAATCAAAAGTTTAGCGATCATGAAATAATACAATGCATGATAAGATGTCAACAAGCATGGAGATCATGAAGATCAGTAGTCCTACTCAAACTACGTTTGTACGAAGGCTATGGACGATTGGTCAAATCTAGCAAGTAGGAAAGTTTAAGTGGATGACGTGAAAGTGAAAGTAAGACATTCAAAAGGCCAACGAAAGTTAAGTTTGCTTTTGATATAGTACAAAGAAAAAAAAAACAAGTGGAAGAGAGAGCTCAGTGAGCGTGAGACAGGAAGTGGAGGTTGAAGTGTGTACATGACTGTGGTTTGGTTGTACGTGACCTAGTGTCATATATGAAAAACCATAAACTTGTCATGTGTGTGTGTGTGTGTGTGTGTGTGTGTGTGTGTGTGTGTGTGTGTGTGTGTGCAGAATGCTGAATGTGACCTCATCTTCAACTCTGAACTTGGAATGGCTTAACTTTTAGTTTTCTGACTCTTCTTTATCTGTGATTCCTCGTTGGTTAGGATGATTTATAATGCTGTAATGCGATAATTTTTGGATCTTCAGCATCCTAAAGTCATGTGTTTACCTTCTATCTAACCAATAGTTATGCTTCAAGGTTTAAATTCAATTTAGTCTATTATTCATTTTTGCATTTTTAAAACTGTTAATTTGTAGTATTAATGTAATGTTTGTTGATGTCATTGTAAGTCACTTTGGACAAAAGCTTCTGCTAAAAGATTATAAACATAACCTATAAACATTCTTAAAAAACCTTATTGAAACCTCTGATCTGTTTGAAACTCGTCATGATAATTTAATGCCTACAAGTTCTTTATTTGAAGAATGTATAGCATTTCTGTAAAGTATTCAACTAAGGGATTTACTGAATGTAGTTAGTGCTTATGCACTGTAGATATTTTGCTACACAATTCTAAGTGTACTGAACAAGGTGCGTTGCCAGTGATTCAACACCAAAAGCGTATATTTTTGAATTACTATTTAATAACAAAAACAAATGTGTGTCCTTATATTCTAAGGCTATCAAGGTGTCCCAATATACGGAATTAATCAATGAGACAGAGGCAAAGAACTCCACGATGTGAAGTGCCTCCGCCAAGTCCATTTCTGATGACATCAAGGACATCTCGAAGGCTGTTATATCGTTTATCCCCCAGTTGCCACTCATGTATGCAGGCAAACAAAGGAAACATCCAGTTTAAAATTAAACCGACTTCTTCAGTTTGTTGTACTACTTTCTCTTTCTCTATCTGGTTACTGACAATGATAACAGTGGGTAGGTTGTTTAGTTGATTCCATTGTTATGAAGCCTGCTTCCTGGTTCAACCATCACTTACTATTATAGTTGTTATAGTGCCCATTCAAAAGAGCATTGATATGGAACAGTGATTTAACTGTTTTACCAGATCTACTTCATAGGTGTCCAGAATTAAAAGCCACCTTACCAGCCAATAACAAAACAATATCTTATCTCCGAGGGATAAGTGTTTATAATGCAGTTGGGGAAGCTCTTAGAGTATTTGAACGGATTCACATCAATAGTTGTAGGCTATGCTGAAACTTTAGAAAGACATTGCCACGGGCATGGATGTCACACAAATGCATCACTCAAATGTGATCCACGTTACTCTTTTTTCCTTTGTTACTCACTTGGTCAGGTCTTGTATCTTGGTCCTTAGATGAAGAGTCTGGCTCAGTAACCTGTTGGTGTTATAGAGTCCTGGTCACTTCTAAGGGAAAAGAGTCTCCACTGATCGCTGCAATGGCCCTGATCTGGTCTCACTGTTGTGCTCTGATACTGCGTGCTTTATACTGAACTTAAGTAGAGGACAGTGCGGGACAAGAACCAGTGAAGGCAGTTGACAAAGGCAGAAAAGGTGCGAAAGAGAGGAGGAGAGAGAGAAAGAGAGAGATAGAGAGAGAGAGAGAGAGAGAGAGAGAGAGATAGGAGGGGATAGAGAGAGAGAGAGAGAGAGAGAGAGAGAGAGAGAGAGAGAGATAGAAGGGGATAGAGAGAGAGAGAGAGAGAGAGAGAGAGAGAGAGAGAGAGATAGAAGGGGATAGAGAGAGAGAGAGAGAGAGAGAGAGAGAGAGAAAGAGAGAGATAGGAGGGGATAGAGAGAGAGAGGAAGAGGAGGAGATAGAGAGGAAGATATTGAGAAAGAGAGAATGTTTCCATGCATGTGCTGCATCTGTGTGTGGTTGAGCTCTATGTGTCCTCTGTGAGTGCCATATTGTATGTGACAGACCAAGAACATGTCAGCAGTTAGAAAGTATCCCTATGACGCCTTAAAATGATCTTTTACTTTTCTGACTCTTCATCATCTGTGATTCCTCGTTGGTTAGGATGATTTATAATGCCATAATGTGATAGTTTTTGGATCTTCAGCATCCTAAAGTCATGTGTTTACCTTCTATCTAACCAATTAGTTACCCTTACAGAGTCAAGGTTTAAATTCAATTCAGTCTATTATTCATTTTTGTATTTTTAAAACTGTTATTTTCACAATATTAATGTAATGTTTGTTGATGTCATTGTAAGTCATTTTGGACAAAAACATCTGTTAAAAGACTATTAACTTAACCTATAAACATTCTTAAAAAAAAAAACTTATAGAAACCTCTGATCTGTTTGAAACTAGTCATGATGAAATTATGATGATAACTGTATTGCCTACAAGTTCTTTATTTGAAGAATGTATGCTAATACAGCATTTCTGTAAAGTATTCAACTAAGGAATTTACTGAATGTAGTTAGTGCTTAAGCACTGTATTTGCTACACCATCCTAAGTGTACTGAACAAGGTGCGTTGCTAGTTATTCAACACCAAAAGCGTATATTTTTTAATTACTATTTAATAACAAAAACAAATGTATGTCCTTATAGTATGAATAAGTATGCCAAGGTGTCCCAATATACTGAATTAATCAATGAGGCAGAGGCAAAGAACTCCACGATGTGAAGTGCCTCTGCCAAGTCCATTTCTGATGACATCAAGGACATCTCGAAGGCTGTTATATCGTTTATCCCCCAGTTGCCACTCATGTATGCAGGCAAACAAAGGAAACATCCAGTTTAAAACGAAACCGACTTCTTCAGTTTGTTGTACTACTTTCTCTTTCTCTATCTGGTTACTGACAATGATAACAGTGGGTAGGTTGTTTAGTTGATTCCATTGTTATGAAGCCTGCTTCCTGGTTCAACCATCACTTACTATTATAGTTGTTATAGTGCCCATTCAAAAGAGCATTGATATGGAACAGTGATTTAACTGTTTTACCAGATCTACTTCATAGGTGTCCAGAATTAAAAGCCACCTTACCAGCCAATAACAAAACAATATCTTATCTCCGAGGGATAAGTGTTTATAATGCAGTTGGGGAAGCTCTTAGAGTATTTGAACGGATTCACATCAATAGTTGTAGGCTATGCTGAAACTTTAGAAAGACATTGCCACGGGCATGGATGTCACACAAATGCATCACTCAAATGTGATCCACGTTACTCTTTTTTCCTTTGTTACTCACTTGGTCAGGTCTTGTATCTTGGTCCTTAGATGAAGAGTCTGGCTCAGTAACCTGTTGGTGTTATAGAGTCCTGGTCACTTCTAAGGGAAAAGAGTCTCCACTGATCGCTGCAATGGCCCTGATCTGGTCTCACTGTTGTGCTCTGATACTGCGTGCTTTATACTGAACTTAAGTAGAGGACAGTGCGGGACAAGAACCAGTGAAGGCAGTTGACAAAGGCAGAAAAGGTGCGAAAGAGAGGAGGAGAGAGAGAAAGAGAGAGATAGAGAGAGAGAGAGAGAGAGAAAGAGAGAGATAGGAGGGGATAGAGAGAGAGAGAGAGAGAGAGAGAGAGAGAGAGAGAGATAGAAGGGGATAGAGAGAGAGAGAGAGAGAGAGAGAGAGATAGAAGGGGATAGAGAGAGAGAGAGAGAGAGAGAGAGAGAAAGAGAGATAGGAGGGGATAGAGAGAGAGAGGAAGAGGAGGAGATAGAGAGGAAGATATTGAGAAAGAGAGAATGTTTCCATGCATGTGCTGCATCTGTGTGTGGTTGAGCTCTATGTGTCCTCTGTGAGTGCCATATTGTATGTGACAGACCAAGAACATGTCAGCAGTTAGAAAGTATCCCTATGACGCCTTAAAATGATCTTTTACTTTTCTGACTCTTCATCATCTGTGATTCCTCGTTGGTTAGGATGATTTATAATGCCATAATGTGATAGTTTTTGGATCTTCAGCATCCTAAAGTCATGTGTTTACCTTCTATCTAACCAATTAGTTACCCTTACAGAGTCAAGGTTTAAATTCAATTCAGTCTATTATTCATTTTTGTATTTTTAAAACTGTTATTTTCACAATATTAATGTAATGTTTGTTGATGTCATTGTAAGTCATTTTGGACAAAAACATCTGTTAAAAGACTATTAACTTAACCTATAAACATTCTTAAAAAAAAAAACTTATAGAAACCTCTGATCTGTTTGAAACTCGTCATGATGAAATTATGATGATAACTGTATTGCCTACAAGTTCTTTATTTGAAGAATGTATGCTAATACAGCATTTCTGTAAAGTATTCAACTAAGGAATTTACTGAATGTAGTTAGTGCTTAAGCACTGTATTTGCTACACCATCCTAAGTGTACTGAACAAGGTGCGTTGCTAGTTATTCAACACCAAAAGCGTATATTTTTTAATTACTATTTAATAACAAAAACAAATGTATGTCCTTATAGTATGAATAAGTATGCCAAGGTGTCCCAATATACTGAATTAATCAATGAGGCAGAGGCAAAGAACTCCACGATGTGAAGTGCCTCTGCCAAGTCCATTTCTGATGACATCAAGGACATCTCGAAGGCTGTTATATCGTTTATCCCCCAGTTGCCACTCATGTATGCAGGCAAACAAAGGAAACATCCAGTTTAAAACGAAACCGACTTCTTCAGTTTGTTGTACTACTTTCTCTTTCTCTATCTGGTTACTGACAATGATAACAGTGGGTAGGTTGTTTAGTTGATTCCATTGTTATGAAGCCTGCTTCCTGGTTCAACCATCACTTACTATTATAGTTGTTATAGTGCCCATTCAAAAGAGCATTGATATGGAACAGTGATTTAACTGTTTTACCAGATCTACTTCATAGGTGTCCAGAATTAAAAGCCACCTTACCAGCCAATAACAAAACAATATCTTATCTCCGAGGGATAAGTGTTTATAATGCAGTTGGGGAAGCTCTTAGAGTATTTGAACGGATTCACATCAATAGTTGTAGGCTATGCTGAAACTTTAGAAAGACATTGCCACGGGCATGGATGTCACACAAATGCATCACTCAAATGTGATCCACGTTACTCTTTTTTCCTTTGTTACTCACTTGGTCAGGTCTTGTATCTTGGTCCTTAGATGAAGAGTCTGGCTCAGTAACCTGTTGGTGTTATGGAGGCCTGGTCACTTCTAAGGGAAAAGAGTCTCCACTGATCGCTGCAATGGCCCTGATCTGGTCTCACTGTTGTGCTCTGATACTGCGTGCTTTATACTGAACTTAAGTAGAGGACAGTGCGGGACAAGAACCAGTGAAGGCAGTTGACAAAGGCAGAAAAGGTGCGAAAGAGAGGAGGAGAGAGAGAAAGAGAGAGATAGAGAGAGAGAGAGAGAGAGAAAGAGAGAGATAGGAGGGGATAGAGAGAGAGAGAGAGAGAGAGAGAGAGAGAGAGAGAGATAGAAGGGGATAGAGAGAGAGAGAGAGAGAGAGAGAGAGAGATAGAAGGGGATAGAGAGAGAGAGAGAGAGAGAGAGAGAGAGAAAGAGAGATAGGAGGGGATAGAGAGAGAGAGGAAGAGGAGGAGATAGAGAGGAAGATATTGAGAAAGAGAGAATGTTTCCATGCATGTGCTGCATCTGTGTGTGGTTGAGCTCTATGTGTCCTCTGTGAGTGCCATATTGTATGTGACAGACCAAGAACATGTCAGCAGTTAGAAAGTATCCCTATGACGCCTTAAAATGATCTTTTACTTTTCTGACTCTTCATCATCTGTGATTCCTCGTTGGTTAGGATGATTTATAATGCCATAATGTGATAGTTTTTGGATCTTCAGCATCCTAAAGTCATGTGTTTACCTTCTATCTAACCAATTAGTTACCCTTACAGAGTCAAGGTTTAAATTCAATTCAGTCTATTATTCATTTTTGTATTTTTAAAACTGTTATTTTCACAATATTAATGTAATGTTTGTTGATGTCATTGTAAGTCATTTTGGACAAAAACATCTGTTAAAAGACTATTAACTTAACCTATAAACATTCTTAAAAAAAAAAACTTATAGAAACCTCTGATCTGTTTGAAACTCGTCATGATGAAATTATGATGATAACTGTATTGCCTACAAGTTCTTTATTTGAAGAATGTATGCTAATACAGCATTTCTGTAAAGTATTCAACTAAGGAATTTACTGAATGTAGTTAGTGCTTAAGCACTGTATTTGCTACACCATCCTAAGTGTACTGAACAAGGTGCGTTGCTAGTTATTCAACACCAAAAGCGTATATTTTTTAATTACTATTTAATAACAAAAACAAATGTATGTCCTTATAGTATGAATAAGTATGCCAAGGTGTCCCAATATACTGAATTAATCAATGAGGCAGAGGCAAAGAACTCCACGATGTGAAGTGCCTCTGCCAAGTCCATTTCTGATGACATCAAGGACATCTCGAAGGCTGTTATATCGCTTATCCCCCAGTTGCCACTCATGTATGTAGGCAAACAAAGGAAACATCCAGTTTAAAATTAAACCGACTTCTTCAGTTTGTTGTACTACTTTCTCTTTCTCTATCTGGTTACTGACAATGATAACAGTGGGTAGGTTGTTTAGTTGATTCCATTGTTATGAAGCCTGCTTCCTAGTTCAACCATCACTTACTATTATAGTTGTTATAGTGCCCATTCAAAAGAGCATTGATATGGAACAGTGATTTAACTGTTTTACCAGATCTACTTCATAGGTGTCCAGAATTAAAAGCCACCTTACCAGCCAATAACAAAGAAAAAAAAAACAAGTGGAAGAGAGAGCTCAGTGAGCGTGAGACAGGAAGTGGAGGTTGAAGTGTGTACATGACTGTGGTTTGGTTGTACGTGACCTAGTGTCATATATGAAAAACCATAAACTTGTCATGTGTGTGTGTGTGTGTGTGTGTGTGTGTGTGTGTGTGTGTGTGTGTGTGTGTGTGCAGAATGCTGAATGTGACCTCATCTTCAACTCTGAACTTGGAATGGCTTAACTTTTAGTTTTCTGACTCTTCTTTATCTGTGATTCCTCGTTGGTTAGGATGATTTATAATGCTGTAATGCGATAATTTTTGGATCTTCAGCATCCTAAAGTCATGTGTTTACCTTCTATCTAACCAATAGTTATGCTTCAAGGTTTAAATTCAATTTAGTCTATTATTCATTTTTGCATTTTTAAAACTGTTAATTTGTAGTATTAATGTAATGTTTGTTGATGTCATTGTAAGTCACTTTGGACAAAAGCTTCTGCTAAAAGATTATAAACATAACCTATAAACATTCTTAAAAAACCTTATTGAAACCTCTGATCTGTTTGAAACTCGTCATGATAATTTAATGCCTACAAGTTCTTTATTTGAAGAATGTATAGCATTTCTGTAAAGTATTCAACTAAGGGATTTACTGAATGTAGTTAGTGCTTATGCACTGTAGATATTTTGCTACACAATTCTAAGTGTACTGAACAAGGTGCGTTGCCAGTGATTCAACACCAAAAGCGTATATTTTTGAATTACTATTTAATAACAAAAACAAATGTGTGTCCTTATATTCTAAGGCTATCAAGGTGTCCCAATATACGGAATTAATCAATGAGACAGAGGCAAAGAACTCCACGATGTGAAGTGCCTCCGCCAAGTCCATTTCTGATGACATCAAGGACATCTCGAAGGCTGTTATATCGTTTATCCCCCAGTTGCCACTCATGTATGCAGGCAAACAAAGGAAACATCCAGTTTAAAATTAAACCGACTTCTTCAGTTTGTTGTACTACTTTCTCTTTCTCTATCTGGTTACTGACAATGATAACAGTGGGTAGGTTGTTTAGTTGATTCCATTGTTATGAAGCCTGCTTCCTGGTTCAACCATCACTTACTATTATAGTTGTTATAGTGCCCATTCAAAAGAGCATTGATATGGAACAGTGATTTAACTGTTTTACCAGATCTACTTCATAGGTGTCCAGAATTAAAAGCCACCTTACCAGCCAATAACAAAACAATATCTTATCTCCGAGGGATAAGTGTTTATAATGCAGTTGGGGAAGCTCTTAGAGTATTTGAACGGATTCACATCAATAGTTGTAGGCTATGCTGAAACTTTAGAAAGACATTGCCACAGGCATGGATGTCACACAAATGCATCACTCAAATGTGATCCACGTTACTCTTTTTTCCTTTGTTACTCACTTGGTCAGGTCTTGTATCTTGGTCCTTAGATGAAGAGTCTGGCTCAGTAACCTGTTGGTGTTATAGAGTCCTGGTCACTTCTAAGGGAAAAGAGTCTCCACTGATCGCTGCAATGGCCCTGATCTGGTCTCACTGTTGTGCTCTGATACTGCGTGCTTTATACTGAACTTAAGTAGAGGACAGTGCGGGACAAGAACCAGTGAAGGCAGCTGACAAAGGCAGAAAAGGCGCGAAAGAGAGGAGGAGAGAGAGAAAGAGAGAGAGAGAGAGAGAGAGAGATAGGAGGGGATAGAGAGAGAGAGAGAGAGAGAGAGAGAGAGAAAGAGAGAGATAGAGAGAGAGAGATAGGAGGGGATAGAGAGAGAGAGAGAGAGAGAGAGAGAGATAGAAGGGGATAGAGAGAGAGAGAGAGAGAGAGAGAGAGAGAGATAGAAGGGGATAGAGAGAGAGAGAGAGAGAGAGAGAGAGAAAGAGAGATAGGAGGGGATAGAGAGAGAGAGAGAGAGAGAGAGAGAAAGAGAGATAGGAGGGGATAGAGAGAGAGAGAGAGAGAGAGAGAGAGAGAGAGAGAGAGAGATAGAAGGGGATAGAGAGAGAGAGAGAGAGAGATAGAAGGGGATAGAGAGAGAGAGAGAGAGAGAGAGAGAGAGAGAAAGAGAGAGATAGGAGGGGATAGAGAGAGAGAGGAAGAGGAGGAGATAGAGAGGAAGATATTGAGAAAGAGAGAATGTTTCCATGCATGTGCTGCATCTGTGTGTGGTTGAGCTCTATGTGTCCTCTGTGAGTGCCATATTGTATGTGACAGACCAAGAACATGTCAGCAGTTAGAAAGTATCCCTATGACGCCTTAAAATGATCTTTTACTTTTCTGACTCTTCATCATCTGTGATTCCTCGTTGGTTAGGATGATTTATAATGCCATAATGTGATAGTTTTTGGATCTTCAGCATCCTAAAGTCATGTGTTTACCTTCTATCTAACCAATTAGTTACCCTTACAGAGTCAAGGTTTAAATTCAATTCAGTCTATTATTCATTTTTGTATTTTTAAAACTGTTATTTTCACAATATTAATGTAATGTTTGTTGATGTCATTGTAAGTCATTTTGGACAAAAACATCTGTTAAAAGACTATTAACTTAACCTATAAACATTCTTAAAAAAAAAAACTTATAGAAACCTCTGATCTGTTTGAAACTCGTCATGATGAAATTATGATGATAACTGTATTGCCTACAAGTTCTTTATTTGAAGAATGTATGCTAATACAGCATTTCTGTAAAGTATTCAACTAAGGAATTTACTGAATGTAGTTAGTGCTTAAGCACTGTATTTGCTACACCATCCTAAGTGTACTGAACAAGGTGCGTTGCTAGTTATTCAACACCAAAAGCGTATATTTTTGAATTACTATTTAATAACAAAAACAAATGTATGTCCTTATAGTATGAATAAGTATGCCAAGGTGTCCCAATATACTGAATTAATCAATGAGGCAGAGGCAAAGAACTCCACGATGTGAAGTGCCTCTGCCAAGTCCATTTCTGATGACATCAAGGACATCTCGAAGGCTGTTATATCGCTTATCCCCCAGTTGCCACTCATGTATGCAGGCAAACAAAGGAAACATCCAGTTTAAAATTAAACCGACTTCTTCAGTTTGTTGTACTACTTTCTCTTTCTCTATCTGGTTACTGACAATGATAACAGTGGGTAGGTTGTTTAGTTGATTCCATTGTTATGAAGCCTGCTTCCTAGTTCAACCATCACTTACTATTATAGTTGTTATAGTGCCCATTCAAAAGAGCATTGATATGGAACAGTGATTTAACTGTTTTACCAGATCTACTTCATAGGTGTCCAGAATTAAAAGCCACCTTACCAGCCAATAACTAAACAATATCTTATCTCCGAGGGATAAGTGTTTATAATGCAGTTGGGGAAGCTCTTAGAGTATTTGAACGGATTCACATCAATAGTTGTAGGCTATGCTGAAACTTTAGAAAGACATTGCCACGGGCATGGATGTCACACAAATGCATCACTCAAAATGTGATCCACGTTACTCTTTTTTCCTTTGTTACTCACTTGGTCAGGTCTTGTATCTTGGTCCTTAGATGAAGAGTCTGGCTCAGTAACCTGTTGGTGTTATAGAGTCCTGGTCACTTCTAAGGGAAAAGAGTCTCCACTGATCGCTGCAATGGCCCTGATCTGGTCTCACTGTTGTGCTCTGATACTGCGTGCTTTATACTGAACTTAAGTAGAGGACAGTGCGGGACAAGAACCAGTGAAGGCAGTTGACAAAGGCAGAAAAGGTGCGAAAGAGAGGAGGAGAGAGAGAAAGAGAGAGATAGAGAGAGAGAGAGAGAGAGAGAGAGAGAGATAGGAGGGGATAGAGAGAGAGAGAGAGAGGAAGAGGAGGAGATAGAGAGGAAGATATTGAGAAAGAGAGAATGTTTCCATGCAGGTGCTGCATCTGTGTGTGGTTGAGCTCTATGTGTCCTCTGTAAGTGGCATATTGTGACAGACCAAGAACATGTCAGCAGTTAGAAAGTATCCCTCTGATGCCTTAAAATGCTCTTTTACTGCCATAATGCGATAGTTTTTGGATCTTCAGCATCCTAAAAGTCATGTGTTTACCTTCTATGTAACCAATTAGTTACCCTTACAGAGTCTAGTTTTAAATTCAATTCAGTCCATTATTCATTTTTGTATTGATGTCATTGTAAGTAATTTTGGACAAAAGCTTCTGCTAAAAGACCATTAACATAACCTATCCTAACCTACCTAAACATTCTTAAAAAAACATAGAAACCTCTGATCTGTTTGAAACTTGTCATGATGAAATTATGATGATAATGTTATTGCCTACAAGTTCTTTATTTGATAAATGTATGCTAATACAGCATTTCTGTAAAGTATTCATCTAAGGAATTTACTGAATGTAGTTAGTGCTTAGGCTATGCACTGTAGATATTTCGCTACACAATCCTAAGTGTACAGAAGGTGTGTTGCCAGTTATTCAACACCAAAATATTTTTAATAACAATAACTTTAATAACTATTTAATAACAAAAACAAATGTGTGTCCTTATATTGTAAGGCTATCAAGGTGTCCCAATATACGGAATTAATCAATGAGGCAGTGGCCAAGAACTCCACGATGCGAAGTGCCTCCACCAAGTCCATTTCTGATGACATCAAGGACATCTCGAAGGCTGTTATATCGCTTATCCCCCAGATGCCACTCATGTATGTATAGGCAAACAAAGAAAACATCCAGTTTAAAGTTAAACCGACTTCTTTAGTTTGTACTTCCTCTTTCACTATCACTGAGTGATAACAGTGGGTAGGTAGCTTGTTTAGTTGATTCCACAAGCCTGCTTTCTAGTTCAACCTACATTTGCTATCGTTACTATAGTGCCCATTCAAAAGAGCATTGATATGGAACAGTGATTAAACTTTTTTACCAGATCTACTTCATAGGTGTCCAGAATTACATTACATTACATTACATTTGGCTGACGCATCCAAAGCGACTAACATGGTAAACAGTTTAAGTTTTAGAGCAATTCTCAACAATTTTAGGACAATTTAAAAAACATTAGAGTACAGTAAGAATAAGTGCATCAGTGAGTGCTGTTTTTAACAGTTACGTGTCAGTTTAAGACGGCTGGTGAGTGCTAGGATCAGCAAGACTTGTTGTAAGTGTTGCTATGAGAGGAGATGTTCTCTAAAGAGCTGGGTCTTCAGGAGTTTTTTGAAAATGGAGAGGGATGTCCCTGCCCTTGTAGGAACTGGCAGTGTGTTCCACCAACGAGGAACAACAGATGAGAAAAGTTTGGATTGGCTTGAGCGTACCGGTGGTAGAGCTAGACGTCGTTCGTCTGAGGAGTGCAGCGGTCTGGAGGTATCGTACAGTATGTCTGTATGAGGGCATTCAAGTAGGTGGGAGCAGAACCGGAGACTACTTTGTAGGCAAGCGTTAGAGCCTTGAATTTGATGTGGGCCGCCATAGGTAGCCAGTGTAGCTGGATGAGCAGCGGGGTAACATGTGCCCTTTTGGGTTGGTTGTAGACAAGGCGCGCCGCCGCGTTCTGGATCATCTGAAGTGGTTTCACTGCGCAGGCTGGGAGACCTGTCAGGAGGGCGTTGCAGTAGTCGAGTCGTGAGATGACTATTGCCTGAACCAGAAGTTGGGTAGCATCTTGAGTCAAGTAAGTCCTGATTTTCCGTATGTTGTAGAGTGCGAAACGGCATGACCGGGCAACATGATCTGAGAAGTTTAGTTGGTTGTCAAGTCAAGTTTATTTATATAGCGCATTTCATACACAGAGGTCATTCAATGTGCTTTACATAAACAAAACCAAACAATAATAACAAATAAAAAGCATAGAAGGGAAATATAGTCAAAGAATATAAAAGGTAAAGATCATAATGAAAAGAAAACATAAAACACAAGGTAAAATAATTTAAAAATAAAGGATAATTAGTAAGCAAAAAACAAAGGCAAAAGTAGTAAAAAAAAGTAATAAAAGAAAGTAGACTAATTATCAAGGCAGATTCAGAATTTGTAACTCGGCACAGTTAGCAGACAGCATCTGAGAACAGTTTGGTCTTAAGTCTAGATTTAAAACTGGCTACAGTTGGGGCCTTTTTGATGTCATCCGAAAGTTGATTCCACAACTGAGCCTACTGAGCTGAGCTAAAAGCTGCTTCACCATGTTTAGTTCTAATAGTAGGTTTTACTAGCAGGTTTTTCACCTGGGACCTGAGAGGACGAGAAGGTGTGTACTGCTGAAGCATGTCTGACAGGTATTTAGGTCCTGCTCCATTTACTGATTTATAAACAAGCAATAGAGCTTTAAAGTCAATTCTGTGACTTACTGGAAGCCAGTGCAAGGACTTAAGAATTGGAGTAATGTTGTCAGGGAATCACTCGAGAGAGAAAGGCGAACAGGGAATTAGTTGCAAGGACCAGGCTTTTATTTGCACAGGGTTGACTAGGGCAGATCCACACAGAAGTCGTAGCAGTAGACCAGAGTTCAGAATCAAAGTCACAAAAGAATACAAAAATCCAAACGCACAGAAGATAATGTAGCAAAAAGCTCAGAGGAATCACAAAGTACAAATAAAATATGTCAAAACTCTCGAATAAACAAAGTGCAACAGAAATACAAAGTAACAACTCGATGATGAAAAACCAGAGACTACTCAACTTAAATAGGGAGTTGTATCCACCAGAATCCAAAAACAGAGTCCAAGGAAAACTGAGAAACTTTCGAAATAGTCCAAGAAACCACAGGAAAAGGTTCACCAAGGAAAGGACTTGAGAAACCGCAGGAGCAGAGAAACTAGGAGCCACTTTTGACGACGCCAGGTGACCAACTGTGGCAGAGGGGATGTTTATATGGGAGTCCGCACAGGTGTGCCCAATTAGTACTCTGGGGAGTGATAACGAGGAAGTGGAGGTTCATTAGGAACAGGGGGCGTGGTCACCGAGCAGCCAGGCAAGGACGTGACATTACCCCCCCCCCTCCAGGGGCCGCTCCTGAGGGATGCCGTGCCCGGCGCCGTGGTCGGCCCCGACCTCGCGGAGCTGGGCGATCCGGATGATGCTGGTGGAACTCGCGAAGCAAGGTCGGGTCCAGGACATCGTCTCGGAGCACCCAGGAACGATCCTCTGGTCTGTAGCTTTCCCAATCGACCAGGTACTCGAGACGACCCCTACGGCGCCGGGAATCCAGGATGTCCTTCACGGCATAGATTGGCCCATCCTCAGTCAGGAGCGGCACAGGAGGTTCCACGCCCGAGCCCGACTCTGAGGAAACAGGAGGAACATAGGCTTTCAACAAAGAGACATGGAACGTAGGGTGAATCCTCCAATTCGAGGGCAGTTGAAGCCTGTACGTGACAGGAGTGACCTGCTGCACAATTTGAAAGGGGCCAACAAATCTGGGACTTAGCGTCTTAGAAGGTAGTCGTAGGCGGATATCACGCGTGGACAGCCAGACCCTCCGTCCCACGGTGAGGTCTGGAGTAGTGGAGCGGCGGATGTCTGCATAGCGTTGGTGTCGGCGCACTGCCCTCTGGAGGTGACAAAAGGCTCTACCCCAGACCCTCTCACTCTGCCGGATCCAGTCATCTACCGCCGGGACGTCAGATGGCTCAATTGTCCAGGGGAACAGTGGTGGTTGGCGGCCGAGTACGCACTGGAACGGGGTGAGGCCCGTGGTTGGCTGGATCAGGGAATTTTGTGCGTACTCGGCCCAGGGGAGGAACTCGCTCCAACTTTGCTGGTGTTGTGAGCAGAAGGCCCGCAGGAAACGTGAGATCTCCTGAACCTTTCTCTCCGTCTGCCCATTTGCCTGAGGGTGGTATCCAGAGGTCAGGCTCACGGTCACACCTAAACGAGAGAAGAAAGCTTTCCAAAAATGAGACGTGAACTGAGGTCTTCTGTCTGATACTATGTCTTCCGGCAGTCCATAATATGTAAACACTTTATAAAACACTAAATCAGCGGTCTCCTTAGCACTAGGAAGCTTTGTCAGGGGAAACAATTTACATTATTTGGAAAACCGATCAACAACAACTAAAACACAAGTGTTACCCAGGGAGTTAGGGAGGTCTGTGATGAAGTCCAAACCCAGGTGTGACCATGGCCGACGTGGAATGGGCAGTGGGAGGAGCTTTCCTGCAGGCAAGTGGCGTGGGCTTTTTGCCATGGCACAGGTCGCACAGCCTGCAACGAATCTCCTGACATCCCGGCTGATGCCAGGCCACCAATACTTCTGTTGCAGCAACAAGAGGGTTTGGTTGGCCCCCGGGTGGCCAGTGCCCAGTGAGGAGTGTACCATCTCAATAACTTGAGTGCGCAGGTCAGGAGGGACGTACATGGCATGGACGGGAGTCCCCGGCAGAGCAGGCTGGGAGCTGTTCCTTTCTTGAATCTCGTCATCCAAGGCCCACTGGATGGCCCCCACGATCTTCTCGGAGGGGACAATACATGTGGGAGTTTCCTCGAGATCATCTGCAGCATGGATCCTGGACAGTGCGTCAGCCTTGATGTTACGAGACCCAGGACGGTAGAAAATTAAATCTAGTAAAGAAAAGGGCCCACCTGGCCTGTCTGGGATTCAGCCGCTTTGCCTCTCTCAGGTACGCAAGATTCTTGTGGTCCGTCAAAATCTTGAAGGGATACTTGGCCCCCTCCAGCCAGTGGCGCCACTCCTCCAGAGCCAGCTTGATGGCGAGGAGCTCCCGGTTGCCAATATCATAATTTTGCTCCGCTGGGGTGAGCTTCCGGGAATAGAAGGCACATGGCAGGAGGCGAGAAGATGTCCCTTGCTGCTGAGAAAGGACTGCGCCCACCCCTGTGGTAGAAGCATCTACCTCCACGATGAACGGCTTCTCTGGATCCGGGTGTTGAAGGATGGGGGCTGAGGTGAATGCTGTCTGGAGATCCTGGAAAGCCATCTGCGCCCTGGGATTCCAACTGAGGGTCTTGGGTTTGCCCTTTAAGAGAGAGGTCAGTGGTGCAGTGATCATGCTGTAGTTACCAATAAAGCGTCTATAAAAATTGGCAAACCCCAGGAATCGCTGTAGCTCCTTGATGGAGGTAGGCGCAGGCCACTGTCGCACAGCTTTAACCTTTCCCTCGTCCATACACACTCCTTCCGGGCCGATGTTGTAACCCAGGAATGGAACCTCAGAAGTCCCAAAGGAGCACTTCTCAGCTTTTAGGAAAAGCTGGTGGTCTCGGAGCCTCTGCAACACTTGGGACACATGATCAAAATGTACTTCCTCTGAGCTAGAATAGATCAAGATGTCATCAATGTACACCATCACAAAACGGTGCAGAAAATCTCGGAGTACCTCCTTCATGTAGCCCTGAAAAACAGAGGGGGCGTTAGCGAGCCCATAGGGCATCACTAAGTACTCGTAATGGCCACTCGTCCCCTTCTCTGATCCGAATCAGGTTATAGGCACTCCGTAAATCCAGCTTTGTAAAGATCTTGGCACCTCTGAGGAGTTCTAGGGCTGCTGGAACGAGGGGAAGGGGATATCGAAACTTGACCGTTATTTTGTTCAGGGCCCGGTAGTCTATGCATGGACGAAGCCCTCCATCCCTCTTGGGCACAAAAAAGAAACTGGAAGCAGCAGTGGACGTTGAGGGACGGATATAACCTTGTTTGAGGGCTTCTTCTATGTACTCCTCCATGGCCTTCTGTTCTGGAAGTGACAACGGATACACTTTACCTCCACTGGGTGAAAAGGCTCTGAATCAGGGAATATTCATAGTGATATATTTCCTGATATGTGTAATATCAGGAAATATATTGGTTGATATGCTCCTGATATTTTAGTGCCAATTGCCATATCAGGAGCATATCAAAAGTCCTGAATGGGACTGCGACGACATGCAAGATATCCAGACTTCATATTCTCACCTGATATGATCCATGTTTCAAGTATTAGCTACTTATATGACCCCGGACACCTCTTGTTCTTGTTCCCATATACCCCCTGATATGTCAAACATGGGACTACGCATATACAGCCCATATACTGCCAGACACAGCTAATTTTGCAGGCATTTATGTGTATGCCTTTATTTGCTCTTCGATAGGCTTTAATCTGATTGTGATTGACATGTGATTTATATATGGTGATTTATGTAATGGTTTTAAATGTGAGATAGTACATAACCATCACTGAGCTTATTGTGCATCTTTAACTTAAATAATATTTCACATTAATTTTACATACACTTAATTACATTATTTACTTACACCTGCTAAATCCCAATGACTTATTTTACTTTACCATGAAAATTCATATACTGTACGACAGGCAATAAAATTTGTTACATGGCCTTTATTGTATTTATCAATCAATATTCAAATCAACACGGCTTTCTCGTCTGCAGTAGGGGGCTTACGCAGTGACACTCGCCCCCTCTCAATGACCTGCCTCGAGTGAGAACAGAGACTTCTGCTTGATCACAGTGGTTTAAACAGTCCATGGTCTGGGCGTGCAACGTCCTTTAAAACATTTTGGGCCCTTGTCCGTACTCTTCTGGTATAGATGGTAGGGAGAGGTGCTCTGATGGTCCCTTTGACAGTAAAAGTCAGGTGTCTGTAAAAAGAGAAAGAAAGTATATGTTACAATTGACCCTGTCCGTGAATATAATTAACTCAGCTTGTGTGACAAATAAAAGCAAACCCACAATAGCAGCCTAGACGTCAGGTGCAATAGTTAGAAGTAATGGAGATATGTATTACAGTTGTGCTCATAAGTTTACATAACCTTAGCATACACATACATTTAAAAATCATCTGATCTTAATGCCTTAATAAAAAAAAAGAGAAAATCCAACCTTTAAGGAACACTTATTTATTTACGATACATTATTCATTCACAAAGAAAATTGCTGTCCTTAAAGGTTGGATTTTTCCTAATTAAGGCATTAAGATCAATTTCCAAAAGTATCATACCTAATTGCAACACTGTCTGCAGAAGCTCTTTCCTTCTTGCTTAAACCACCTTTCTGATGCCTAACATAGATCCTCCCCCATCTGAAGGGCAGTGCCAGCCTCTGGCTCCAGGCTGGGACTTGCTGGATGGCACCTAAAAAAATAAAACAGCAATTGCTATACATTATGTTATTGTTGATTAAGATAAAAATCAAACATTAAAAAATAAGTTGGTAAGTCAATCAGGTGTTCAAACAAAAATGATAATTACCTTATTAAGGCACCCTTGCCACCATCAATGTTAATTATTGATATCAGTTTATTTGTGAGGGTTTCAGTTTCTGTAAATAGAAAATAAGATTTAACTAAATTATGATTATGCTCAGTTTGGCATATATTCAACACATTATTTACATTACCACCAACATAATGGTAAACATGGCTAAACTTCAAAATTCAAGACTATTATTAAAAACGACAATAATGACGATTAGTTCCTGTATTAATGCATTACATTGCACATTTGTCAAACAAATTAGAGTGTGCAGAGTGACATAGCCCTCATTCAAAACACACAAACACTTACAGCATGTTGAGGGCAGCAGCCATGGCTTCCAGACATAGTCAAGTAGCATGTAGTAGTAGCAGGACAGACCGACTTTGCCCTGGTCTGTTGATGGAGCCCACTACAGTCATAACAACAAACAGACACATGAAAAAAGGGGATAAACTAAACACAGCAACAGACACAAATACATGCACACACATTATAATGTTATTTGCTATTCTACGTGTGTGTGTCTGTCTGTCTGTCTCTACCTGGTGAGTGAACTCTTGCGGGATTGAAACTTATTTTGTATGGAAGTGGCACACATTTGGAATATTCCAGAATGCACTCAGTGTTCTCAGGGAATCAGTCCTCACAACTCACTGCCTGCAAACAGAGAACAGAGGGAAATTAAGATTAATAAATTGCAAAATAAGCTTACACATAACGTGAAAAGACTATCACTGAAGCACTAATGCCCTCACATGCATCTTAAATAAACACATGCCTTGGCACAAGTCAGGTACAACCAAATAAGGGCTATGAAATGAAGAACATTTTGCCTAATGCTACCCATACATCAGAAACCTTTGACAAGATTTGGCTTTCAAGCTTTACTCAAAAGACTACAATCTTTCAATAATCTTACCCAAATCTGGTCAAGTCTTCTGGTGTAAGGATGGCTTAATATAACACTATACGTTACCCTTCACAAACTAAAGATCCCTTCACTTGTCGGCATCATATTGAGGTGCGTCAACCCCCTGTTCACGTTAGCCTGCATAGTTATTAGCAGCCACTATAAATGTAGCTTCTAGAAGTTATAGCTAGGTTAGCTAACCTACTCGTGCCTGATAGCCTTGGCCATTTCATTCAAACTAAAACTTTGCATCCATAACGAAATCTCAGACAGACTTATTGTTGAATATGATATTACTACCATTCCAGATATTCCACACAATAGTAAAGTTAGTTATTGGAAAAGTTAACATTAACAGCTAGCGTGCGAGCTAACGTTAGCGATGTTAGCTCGCAAGCTAGCAAACGTTAGCTGATTCTAACATGACGGTTAACAAACGGTTTTGGTTAACATTAATGCTAAAAACAGTATTTAACTAATTAATTCCAGTTTTCAATTGGCATACAAAAGTACTGTAGTTCTTACCTTGGATATGATGACGGCAGAGTTTGTACAGCTTGCCATCAGATGCATGACAGAAAAGTGACGGTTGAAGTCACCACCAGTGGCAAGGAGTTCGTTGAAAAGTCAGTCAGGGGTGGGGGATGGGTATGCTGTGTGTGCGCATGCGCTTATCGAGAGGCAAAGCATAAGAAATCGTGGCCTGCATATTTTAGTTACATTAAAATGACTACCAAACTGATTTTGTAGAAGTGTCAAAACATAGTAGCCAAGTGGGCTATTACTACTATTCTGATTAACATTATTGGTTCTCATATAGTTTGACGTCAATTTCATTTGAAGCCTTGTTCCTTAATTAAATCAACATTGGTTTATCAGTCACCCACGTTTGACAAGTTACAACATGATTGATCCATTGTTACATTGGCCCACAAGGAAGCTTGTAATGTTAAAATAGTATGAAATTAACGACTTAATTTAACAAGTTTAATAAGCCTTTCTTATGTGTTATGGTTTGTAGCATATAGTATGTATTTATTTTCATTATAGGCTATTGATTGAATTGTTGTTTATTATTGCTATTCTTCTTAATGTAGGCCTACTTCAAATTGTTTAGGCTACTGTTAAATTTAACTTTGTATTGTTGTAATGTGGCAACTCCAGCTGAACCGAATTCGTTTTGGCAGACAGCATTGGGGACAAGGGGAAAGCAGATCATTTAAAATGTGGACTTTATTCCTCCAACAGATCTCATGCATATTATACATAAAAAGTAGGCTAGACCTACAGACTATAGCAACTATAAAATCTCAAAGATATCATTGAAATTGAACCATAACCAAAATAATTAGGTAAGTAGGCTAGCCTTGACCTGAAAAAGGTAGTCTTTACACTGTAAATAGTCTATTTTTGAATGTCCCGAAATTAGATAGAAATCAAACGGCAAATAGCCTCAGTGATGTTTTATGGTACGTTTTGGGCGTAGGGCATGCATGACTTAGCCTAGGCCCAAGATCTGCCTAATTATCTAATATGATAGCCTAAGCCTATCCAAGGGTGGAGACCCACCCAAAGATATCCAGAAATGGTGTGTGTGACTTGTGATTTGGGTATGCATACCCCTGATATCTCATTGGCATATCAGGAGTCAAAATAAATCAATATTTTCACTGATTCTTAAAAACTCAGGATATGATCAAAGATGCTCCTGATATGCTGCATGTCATAAAAAATATCCGGTCAGTATATCCCCTGATTCAGAGCCTTTTCACCCAGTGCTCTGGGCACTGGCTCACCTGGCAGAAGATCAATGGCGCAGTCCCATGGGCGGTGAGGAAGTAGTTGTGAGGCTCTTACTGGGCAGAATACGTCATGGAACTGGTGGTACTGAGGTGGAAGGGAAACCCTGATATTTTCCCGTGGACTCTCCACAGATGTAGCATGCAAAGGAAGGTAATCGGTGGTCTCTTGGAATAAACGTCGAGGTAGATCAGTCAGACAGTTCTGGAAGCAGTGTGAACTCCAACACAATATGTCTCCAGTCTTCCAACACACAACTGGAGAATGATGAATTAGCCAGGGTCTTCCCAGAATTAGTTCAGCCATTGAGTCCTCTAAGACCAGGAAGGAGATGGACTCCTTGTGGAAGAGCCCCACCTGCAGCTTGATGGGACCCACCATCTCCTTTATGATGCCTCCTCCTAGGGGCTTCCCCGTGATGGACTGAACGGAGCAGGCGTTCGGGTTGGGTGAGGTGGCGAGCCGGAGACGGCGGCATAAGGACCCTGAGATGAAGTTGCCCGCTGACTCCGAGTCTAGGAGAGCAGAAACAGTCGGAAGGCTGTGATAAGAGCCGCTTCGTTCCAACCACTGACGGCTGCCAGGGTACGGAACTGGAGTGCATATTCTGTAATGGGACTCCTACCCTGGAGGAGTTGATACAGTCTCTGCTGTATAGTGGAATCTCCTTGAGGCAATGCAAATACCTCCTTAAAATGGGTAACAAAATTATTGAGGGTCGCAATGGTAGTCCCTCCCCGGTTCCAGACACCCTCTGCCCATTGTAGCGCTTGGCCTCGAAGCAGACTGATGACATATGCTATCTGGGCACGCTCAGTGGGATAGCGGCTGGCTTGCATCTCCAGGGCGAGTGAACACTGAAGAAGAAATCCATTGCACTCTGCAGGATCACCTGAGTAAGTAGCTGGGTTCGCCATAGGACTCGGCGGATTTGGTGGAGCAGGATGTGTGGTCGCTATGAGCGTTCGACGGAGTTCGTCCACCAGCCCTTGAAACTGCTCCAGAGCTGGGCCAGCTGCCTGGTCCATGTCAGTTTTGACCGGGCATTCTGTCAGGAAATCACTCGAGAGAAAGGCGAACAGGGAATTAGTTGCAAGGACCAGGCTTTTATTTGCACAGGGTTGACTAGGGCAGATCCACACAGAAGTTGTAGCAGTAGACCAGAGTTCAGAATCAAAGTCACAAAAGAACACAAAAATCCAAACGCACAGAAGATAATGTAGCAAAAAGCTCAGAGGAATCACAAAGTACAAATAAAATATGTCAAAACTCTCGAATAAACAAAGTGCAACAGAAATACAAAGTAACAACTCGATGATTAAAAACCAGAGAGTACTCAACTTAAATAGGGAGTTGTATCCACCAGAATCCAAAAACAGAGTCCAAGGAAAACTGAGAAACTTTCGAAATAGTCCAAGAAACCACAGGAAAAGGTTCACCAAGGAAAGGACTTGCGAAACCGCAGGAGCAGAGAAACTAGGAGCCACTTTCGACGACGCCCGGTGACCAACTGTGGCAGAGGGGATGTTTATATGGGAGTCCGCACAGGTGTGCCCAATTAGTACTCTGGGGAGTGAGAACGAGGAAGTGGAGGTTCATTAGGAACAGGGGGCGTGGTCACCGAGCAGCCAGGCAAGGACGTGACAAATGTGGTCAGTTATTTTAGTTTTTGTTAGAATCCTAGCTGCTGCATTTTGTATCATCTGAAGCTGTTTAATAGTCTTTTTAGGAAGGCCTGTGAACAGTCCATTGCAGTAATCAACCCTGCTGGAGATAAATGCATGAATGAGTTTTTCTAAGTCATATTTTGACATCAGCCCTCTGAGTCTGGCAATATTTTTGAGGTGGTAAAAAGCTGATTTAGTTGTCGCTTTCATGTGGCTGTTGAAATTTAGATCACTGTCAATTAATACACCAAGATTTTTAACTGTATCCTTTGCCTTCAACCCTTTTGTGTCAAGGAGAGTGGCAACCCTAAGTCTTTCCTCCTTTTTACCAAATATAATTACTTCAGTTTTTTCTTTGTTCAGCTGAAGAAAATTTTGAGACATCCAGGTGTTGATTTGTTCTATACACTGACACATAGATTCAAGAGGACCATAGTCATTTGGTGACAGAGCTAAGTAAATTTGTGTGTCATCTGCATAGCTATGATATGAAATCAAGTTATTTTGGATGATTTGTCCAAGTGGGAGCATATAGAGGTTGAATAATAGTGGCCCTAAGATCGACCCCTGGGGAACACCACAGGTCAAGGACGTTGGTGTTGAGGTACAGTTTCCGATGGCAACAAAGAAGCTCCTTTCTTGTAGATATGATTTTAGCCAGCTGATAACTATGCCTGTAAATCCAACCCAGTGTTCTAGTCTGTGTAGTAAAATATTGTGATCAACAGTGTCAAATGCTGCACTAAGGTCCAGTAGCACTAGGACTGATGTTTTACCTGAATCTGTGTTGAGGCGTATGTCATTGGAAACTTTAATGAGAGCTGTTTCAGTGCTGTGATTTGCCCGAAAACCAGACTGAAAGTAATCAAAATACACATTTGATGTTAGGAAGGTGGTTAATTGATTAAAGACTACTTTTTCAATAATTTTGCCAATAAAAGGTAGATTGGATATGGGCCTGTAATTGTTTAGCATGGAGGCATCCAGGTTATTCTTCTTGAGAAGTGGCTTTACAACAGCTGTTTTCAGTGACTTAGGAAAAGTGCCAGACAGCAGTGATACATTTACAATTTGAAGGACATCCACCGCTATGAGATGAAAAACAGTTTTGAAGAAATTGGTAGGCAGAGTGTCTAAGACACATGTGGAAGAGCTGAGATTCTGTACCGTTTTTTTAAGTGTTTCGTAGTCTATCAAGCTGAACTCTGACATTAAGTTTAGTTTCCCTCTATTTGTTGCTGGAAGTTCAGGTTGTTGAATTTGTAATTGAGCAGATATGTTGAGTCTGATTTTGTCAATTTTACCTTTAAAAAAAGATGAAAACTCATTGCATTTATTAGTTGAGAGAAGTTCAGGCGCTAATTGTGAGGGGGGATTTGTTAATTTATCAACAGTTGAAAATAGAATACGAGTGTTATTTGAACTTCTATTGATAATGTTTGAAAAAAAGGACTGTCTTGCTTTGCATATTTCAGAGTTATATGTGCGGAGCATCCCTTTATGGATTTCATAGTGGATCTGAAGTTTGTATTTACGCCATTTTCTTTCAGTCTTCCTACACTCTCTTTTTATAAGTTTAACAGCTGGATTTTGCCTCCATGGTGCTTTCTGTTTGTCCTTAACTTTTGTCGTGGAAATCATCCACTTCCAAAAACCTCCAATCCAACTAGCACTCTGATGTCAAAGACCCGAAGGAGAACACCAAGACGAGAGAAGCTGAAGACTGTTGATCCTTTATTCACCGTATTGCAGTGATAATACAATCCTAACAGCGTCAGGACTGGACCGTCAGGCAATAGAGTGGTGAGTGGCAGCTGCTACCCCGATGAGATCTGATCTGAATGTGCCTGAGCTCTCTCCTTTATACTCTCAGGGGCCTGAGAGGCGTTCCTATCCCCAGGAACGTCACCAGGCCCCTTTTAGCCAATCAGAGCGTTTTGGGACTTGAGATATTGGTGGAAACTCCTCCTCATATAGACATTAAAAAATGTGTGTTGCTAGGCAGAATACATGTGTCCAGGTTCTATGTGTAATCTGTTGCCAGGCAGGGTACGTTTTGATTTGGTTCTATGTGTCACTTCAACATCTGGTTTCACTTCCTCTCTCTGGAAGTCCCTGCTTGTCCTTTTCTGCTAGCCCCTTCTATTTCCACTCTTTGACTTCCAGTAAATGTTTTGCATACCAGCCACTCTTAGCCTTTTGACCGTTCCAGTCTCATGACTTCCAGTAAATGTTTGCATAACAGGCAGACTACATGTTCCAGTACATTGTTTGCATAACAGCTGCACAGACTGCCAGTAAATGTTTGCATATTAAATGGAAGGTCTCCTTAATAGACCAGTACACACACAAGCATTATTATTAACTGTGTCATTATTAAATGTGTCTAGATAATATCACCACATATTCCCCCCTTCGAGGCTAAATTAGCCTCGCTATGCAGCATAAGCATCATTTAAACAAAGGAGTGTGTCATAACCTCGTATGTTGTCATGACACCTCAGGCTATGTGCACATGAGCGAGTTACAGGGGAATAGTGTCTACTACTACAAACCTTATTGCGCACGTAAAATCTTAAACCTTATAACTAGTAGATGTGTTGGCATCATTGCCTTTACGAGAGTAAATAACATCGGTAAGCAAGCCCTGAACGCCCAGATCAAGTGACAGAAGGACCAATTCCTTGTTATGAACATATGGCTAGGACCCGAGACGGATTTGTCCCCAAAGCGGCTAATGTGCTAGTTACTTTGAGCATAAAAGAATTTCATGCAACGGCCATCGGTGCCAAATCGGAATTACATAACAACTTCATGATCCTACTCGTCGCTTGCTCATCCCCTACTGGCTTCTTTAGCAGTAACTGGTATATACGGCCCCTTTCCGGCCTCTATGCGTCACACTACACCCCCCTTCGTTACTCGCAACGTCATCCCCTTTCTCCTCCGGAGTCCTCCGGGCATTCACACTAGCGTGAGAATGGGTGAGCACACCGGCCGCAGGCGCGCTACACCGAGGGGACGGGCCGCCATGCTCTGTCTTAGGTTGCCCCTGCTGGCCAATGGGGTCGTACCCGTCCTCGAGCCCTGACCGCGCCACACACCTGCCACACCACTAGGCGGGCCAGGTCCGACGCGCGGTAACTTGGGGTGAGGTGATTACTTCTGGTAGCAAGCTTTGGTTACATCTATCCAGGTTTGGATGGCCTTGCATTGGAGGGCTACACCTCCATAAAACTTAAGTTACCGTCTATGTATAGCGAAGCGCTAAGATGTAAAATTGAATCAAGATCACTTAAGGCGACCCATTCGTATCAGGTCACAGCCCATAATACCCCTTGACTCTAGTACCCTTTGACTCTGTCACCTGGGCGTGCAGTCACATGCCTTGTGAATTACCTGTCAGTGTTGTGTATGTGAGTGTGCGTCAGTGTGTGTGTAGAGGTGGGTGACTCGCAGGACCCCACCCCTACTCGTATATATTCGGGAGGGGAAACTCCGGGGGAGGAAACTCCTGCCCGTCGCTCTCCATTATATAACCCTCGCTGAATTCGCTTTCCATTATTCGTCTCACACTAGTTTGTACTAAAAGGATCCTTTCACTCGCATCCTCCTCGTCCCAGGGCATCCTTATATTTTGGACCACTAGTTGTCTAGCGACCACCTTGGAGCAACCCTTACCACAACATTGAGTAATACAGCAAAACATTCCTACCACTAAGGCTGCTCCAAACAGTAATTTTCCCAGAAATGCTACAATCTTACCCCCCCATGACCCAAAGGTGTCCGTTAGCCACTTGGTTACGGGGGCAAAAATATCCGGGAGTCCCGCAAATGTCGGTGCCAATCCAGAGTTCTCGTGGGCCTCCTTGTTGACGGCCTTGAGCCTGTTCATCGCGTTCGTGAAGTCATCCATGTTCTCGCCTTCACCTGGGACGTACGTACAGCATGAGTCTGTTCCGACGATTGCGCACACTCCACCTTCCTTTGCCAATATCCAGTCCACTGCTATCCTGGTTTCCATTGCCATTTTTGTGGTGGCGTTCAGCCTTCTATCAAGCGCGCTGAACGCCTCCACTGTGGCATTCATGAACCGTAGGGCGTTGTAGTGGATGTAGTTGATCCATTGAACGTTCTTGGCGATGCCTATGGATGCTCCGTAGACGGGGATGGCGGCTTCAAATCCGGCGAGCACCTCGTCTCGTGCTTTGAACTGTCTCGGGACGTTGTGGGGCTGTCCGAACATGTCCATATATACTCCACCGTTGGCGTCCCTTCGACTTCTCCTCAGTTTCCCTTCCACGGGTGTCTGCTGGTTGTGCCCTGGGCCGGTCGAGTTCAACGTTGAGTTACATTCTGACCAGGGGACTATGTAGGTTTGCTGGGCCAGGGTGACCCTTGCACACCTTCCCCTCCAGTATTTCGGAAGGGTGTTTCGCAGTCCCCATTGTCTTCCACAGGCCCACCATAAGTCTGCCAGCGGAATATCCCGTTCGTTCATCCAGTTTCCACCCAACATCGTGATGTTTGCTTTGACTCCAATCCTCTTCCCGCTCTCGCTCCTCTCTACTAGGCGAAACAAGTAGCTGGTGGATTCACGGACCCACTTTGCTGTGCAGCGTCCTTCAAATGCTCCTACATCCTTCGCGCTTCTTCTGACCATGCCTTCATTGGGGGGTACTTCAAAGCATTCAAACTCTACGTCTTCTGGTATTTCATAGAGGCGGTGTGTTTTCCTTGCTACTCTGGCTCCTATGCCTGGGTAGTCCTTTTCACATCTCGCCTCATTTTCTTGGGTCTTGTGCGGTCTCTTTCCTTCTTTTCTTTGTTCTGCAGATGAGGGGCCTATACCAGTCCCCCACTTACGTGACTTCTCACTTCCTAATTGCTCAAGACATGCAAAGGGAGACAGCTTATCTTCCTTGTACTGCCTTCCCGATGCTCGATATTCCGCATCCTCTTCTCCAGTTCCTGGCGCTGGTAGTATGGCCAGCTTGGGTCTCACTGCTGAGCACACATAACACCCTCCTTCTGGCCTCACTGTCTTTGCTGTGTATTTGGCCCATTGCATCCATGAATTGTCCTCCCACGCCTCCAGAGCGCTTATTGATCTCTTCCTTCTTCTTTTGGCCTGAATCCCATCAGTCTGGTTCTTTGACGGGTTTTCTGGAAGCGTGCCTGTACTATTTACATTTTTGCTCTCATTCTTGCTTGACGGGTTTTCTAGAAGCGTGCTTGTACTATTTACATTTTTGCTCTCATTCTTGCTTTGAGTCGTTGCACTGTCCAGCACCGGAGTCGTTGCACGGTCCAGCACCGGGATGTATTCGTTACTTCCCGATGCTTCTAACTCTAGGGTGGGCATCTCATCTCCTGATCCCCCTACGTACAGAATATTGTCCATGTTTAGGGCACTGTCGTTGAGCAGCTCCTCTCCGTCCCATTGCAGAGCGTTATTGGGGGCGGCAGTCCGTACCCCCTCCGTCGCTCTCGTCGTCCTCTGGGAATCTCTGGAGAGGCCAATCGATGGCCTCCTCGAAGCCCCCAGTCCAGTGGGCATCGGGGGAGTCGTCCAGGCCGATCCCTCGGAGTACTCGTCTTGTCTCCCGGCTGGTCCCTGGGTGGCTATCCCCGAAGTGGGGGCCACCCGTGGTGTGCCCTGAGTCCGTCGGCCTTTCCCCAGGCTCCGCAGGAAGTTGCGAGCCCTGTCGAGGAGGTGTCCGGGGAGGAGGCGTAAGGACAGCGGGTAGCCTGAGCGCGTCGAGGGCCTCGGCAATCTCTGCGGCGGATGGCTGTGCTCCAGTCTGGTCGTCAGCGGGGGCGTTGGCTGGGTACGGGTAATCCCAGTCGGCGTAGAAGTCCCCAAAGTCGATGGTGTCGTTCCCTTGCTGGTGTGGTGGTGGCGGTGGCGGCGCCCCTTCTTCCTCTGGCCTCCTCGGCGTTTCTTCGGCGTCACTCCCCGCGAGGCCGGGTGTGGTCGTGGCCCGAGAGTGGGCTGTGGGGTCAGCTGGTGGATCACCGCTGGTTGAGGTGGTGGCAGGTCTGGATACTTGGGATTCGGGAGTGGCTCCCACTTCAGGTGGATGTCGCCTTCCCATCCTCGAGCCTGGCTCGGCTCCAGCATCGCCAGCACCTGTAGGCATAGATAGGGGAGGGAAAACAGCAGGCACCCTAGGTACATTCCGCCCAGGGTCATCAGCAGGAGCCGGCAGTATCCTCCGCCTCGTACTCCTACGCGCACCTGGTCCTCCCCTTTGTTCCCCACCACCATCATCCTCCCCGGGGGAGCCTGGTGGGGGTCCTGGCGGGCCCTGGTCCCCGTCATCGTCTTCCACCTCCTCTGGACCTCTCGCTTCTTCTGGTGGCACCGCCCTGTAACAAGAGTTAAGGTGATACCACAAATCTGATCCTTGCACTCTTACCGCCCGGGGGGTAGCCTGGGTCACTCGGTAGGGCCCTTCTGCCCTGGGGTCGAGACACGATCTCTTAAACACTCTCAGGTACACCCAGTCTCCCACTTGGATCGGTCCGGGCTCAGTCCTCCGCTCCCGAGCTCTTTCTCTTCTCTTCTGCTCGTTGAAAACTGCCCTGTGAACTTGAGAAAGCTGTTTAATGTAACTGCTTACTTCCTGTTCTAGAATTTCCAGCGGAGGCCTCTGATCCCCTCTGAACCGTGGTGTGGGCATTGCCCGCCCCGTCACCATTTCGTGCGGGGTCAGATGCGTGGTTCGATTTTTTTCGCAACGCATTTTCATCAGCGCGATTGGCAGCGCGTCAACCCAATTTAAGTTTGGCAGATTTGGATCGTCATGTGCGCTTTGGACGATCTTCGCTATCTTATTTTTCAGCGTGCCGTTTGCCCTTTCAACCATCCCCTGAGACTGCGGGTGGTAAACACAACCAAACCGAGTCTTGATGCACAGCGCCTGCGCAATCTTTTTCCACGTGTTGGCCGTAAACGCTCGGCCGTTGTCGCTACTGATTATTTCTGGGATCCCAAACCTGGGTATCACTTCCCTTGCTAGGAATCGAATCACCGTTTTCTCATCCTGCCCTCGGCTTGGACAGGCTTCTACCCATCGTGAGTAGCGGCATATTATCACCAGCACGTGTTTGTACGCGTTTACCGTTCGACCCATGTCGATGTAGTCCATTACCAGGTGTTTGAACGGTCCCTCTGGGAGTGGCACGTGTCCCAGGGGCCGTGGTCCTATGCCTATTGTTATGTTGTTTCTGTAATTGTGCGTGGCACAGGTGTGGCAATTTCTTAGCACGTAATTGATGCGATCTTGAAGGTATGGGGCCCAGAACCCCTTGTCAAGTATCTGCCGCTTGACCTCCCCCCTTGCGCAATGATCCACATCATGCGCATCATGAATGAGGAGATCAAGGAGCCTACTTGGGGCCACCACCCTTCCATCATGACTCCTCCACACCCCATTCCTGCCTTTCGACGCACCCCTTTCTTCCCACAGCAGTGTTTCGGCACGCGGTGCCTCACTCTGTGCGTCTTTGATAGCGCTAAGCGTGAGCATGGGATCCACAATTCTAAGCGTTCGTCCGTCAGGCAAGGTTCGAACCACTGGGGCTTGTATTACTGTGTCGGTTGCCGTGAAGAAGCGATCAATTACGCCTGGCGAGTACCTGGCTTCACACGGCTTGTCCCCGCACTCGGGGCAACTGGCCCTCTGGCATAGCGCGCAACAGACGGGATCTACCTGGTGCTTATGGTCGTCATCGCACCATTGGGAGCACCACATACATGTGTTGTAAGGGTAGGGGCATTTTGTGGGGCAGGGCACGCTGTGCCCCGTCCTGTTGAGCAGTATTTTATGTGGTTCGTTATCCTGTGGAGATTTAGGGGCGGCATTTGACCTTCTAGCCTCCAACGCCGCTTCCTTTGCTGCCTCATCTGCCTGTGCATTCCCTAAAGTAATGTAGTCCTGTCCCTTACAATGTGCTTTGCATTTGCATATTGCCAGCGTCTTTGGACGCATCATCGCTGCTAACAACAACTGAATCTGCTCCAGATGCTGGATGGGGCTCCCATCCGATTTCTTGAACCCTCTCTGTTTCCATTGAGCGCCGTGCACATGGCAGACGTTGTGGGCATAGGCGCTGTCCGTGTGTACGGTTGCATCCTGTCCCTCCGCCAGAGAGCACGCTGCTGTCAGCGCCTTCAATTCAGCTAGTTGCGCTGAACATGGTTGTGTGCATGGCTCACTCATAATTGTCGCAAATGTTTCTGGACCTGTCATCTGCACTACGCTGAATCCTGCATGTGTCCTGTTGTCATAGTTATGGCTAGAGCCGTCCACAAAGTAGGTGATTCCCTGTCCTAATGGCTCGCTCTGCAGGTCTTCCCTCAGTTTTGAGAAGGCGATTGAATCAGCCACGCAGTCATGTGGCTCGCCCTCATATTCAAGTGGGATGAGATCCGCCGGGTTTCCTGCTGTGTCACATGCCTTTATGGTGACATCTGGGCAGAGTGACAGGTTGTAATACCTCAATTGCCTCTGAGGCGTCACACAGAATTTCCCTTGTTCCACTAACTGTGCTATTGCGTGACTGGTGTGTATCACCACTGGCCATCCCATGGTGATGTTAGAGGCTTTGACGTAAGCCGAATATACAGCTTCAAGACCCTGGAAGCATGGTGGGTAGCCCTGGGCCACCGCATCCAGCTTTGAGCTGTAGTAGGCAATTGCTTGTTTGCCGCGTCCATGGCACTGTGTTTGTGCCATGATTGCGGTCATGTATGCGTCTTTTCCTGTTTCCTTCCTGACCGACACGTACAGATAGAAGGGTCTTCCGTAATCCGGCAGTGCAAGTGCCGGTGCTTGCTGTAACTCTCCTTTGATGCGTTCAAACGCCTCGTTTCCGTCCATTGTCCATGTGAGACGATTCCTCAGGTGGCTGGTTCCAGCCTGCACGATCATGGCTCGTAGTGGGGCTATTTTTTGTTCATAGCACTCCACCCAGTCGCTGCTGAAACCTATGAGTCCAATGAACGACATCATTTGCTTCACCGTGTTTGGCTTCGGTGCCTTGGCAATTGCCTCAATGTGTTCCGGGGCGATGCCCTTGTGCCCATGTGAGATCCGGCGACCTAAGTAGATCACCTGGGGCTGTGCAAATTGTAGCTTTTTCCTTGATGCTTTGTACCCCCCTTCGGCCAGGACGGTCAGTACGTGGACTGTATCCCTTTCACACGTTTCCTGGTCCGGTGAGCATACCAAGACGTCGTCAACATACTGCAGAATCGTGCTTTGGCATGTGATGTGCTTTAAGTCCTCCTTGAGGGCTTGGTTGAAGATGTGCGGTGAGTGCTTGAACCCTTGTGGGAGCCTTGTGTACTGGAACGTCTTGCCCTGATACTTAAATGCGAAAAATTCCCTACTTGCGGGGGCCACTCGTATTGTGAAAAATGCTTGAACCAGATCAATGGCGGAGAACGTTGTTGCACTTGCCGGGATGTTGGTCATTAATACGTTAGCATGTGGGACGTCCGCCGGATAGTCCTCAATGCGCTCGTTGACGGGCCTGAGGTCCTGGACCATTCTCCATCGCACTCCATCCGCCTTTAGCACGGGAAATATGGGTGTGTTGCACCTTGCACTTGGGACTTCCTCTAAGACTCCTGCTCCCAGGAGGTCTTCAATTGTCCCTCTTATCCCTTCAGCTGCCTCTGCTGAAATGGGGTACTGTGACTGGAAAGGCAGCGTCGCTCCTGGTTTCAGCCTGAACTCCACAGGGCTTGCTGACTTGACCAGCCCTATGTCCCCATCTCCTTGTGACCATACCGCAGGCGGCACTTTTCTCAATATTCTCTCTGCTCGTTCGGCGTCTGTCTCTGTCGCCTCTTGCAGCATCATCATTTTCCAGGGGGTCGGTCCCGGCCTCCCTGTCTTCTTGTCCGCCTCGCCGTCTAGGTAGTACTTCTTATATTCCTCCCATTCTAGGTCGGACTTGTCGATGGGCACATGGTTCTCCTTATCCCAGCATCGATATCCTGCTCCTCCCAGCAGGCCATACATGCAGTATGGGTTGCCGTAGGGGCATCCTTTGACGTAGGGTATGTCATAAACCTTCTCCGGGAGATATACTGCTGGTTGTGCTTCCCTTTTCTTTGGGCACCATGACAGATGTCGCATGTACATGCTCCATTCCGCGTCTTCTTTACTGAACGGTACATGTCTCGTTTTGTCCCAGCAGCGGCGCCCCGCTCCTGGGAACAGGCGGTAGAGGCAAAATTGATTCCCATATGGACATCCTTCAACATAGGGTATCTCCTCTCTCTCCTGCGGTTCTGTGTCCATGATTTCGATTATCTGTGGGACTCCCCACACGGTGACTGGGTTGTCCAATTTTATCCTGAACATTGGCTCCCCTCCTTTACTGATAGCCGTTTGGAGTCGATCATTTCCTGTGTCCTTCCACTTGACGCACAGGGCCTTGAACATCACTGGGCCCATCTCTCTGGCTCTGTGGCCTCTGGCCACTCTTAGAGTAATGTGCGGCCTTGTTCCGGGCATGTCGAAGATCAAGCCTAGATCCCATCCTTTCGCAAATTTCACCTCAGCGGCCACTCCTTCCTTGGCCACCACCAGTGCGTGCATGTCGAGTGGGATGCGTCCCCACTTACTCACGTCCCTATGCCATCTTTCCTCTCTTTCCTTGCTTGGCGTTTGGTCGAATTTTATCGTACAATGAAAAGGGCATCTTGGCGTCCTTAGTCGAGCATGAAGGCTGTTTATTTGGAAAGCATACTCGTTGTAGACTACTCGCTCTATGCTTGGTTCCAATTGTCCAATCCAGTAGACCTGGTGAGTTTCAGTTTGAGTTGGGGCACTTATCCTTAGGGCCATTTGGGTTGCCAGCCCTGTTATTTGTACTCCTGTTGGGGAACACTCAATTTGGAGTCTTAGGTCGCACAGTGCGTCCCTTCCCAATAGGTTGACGGGCGTGTGCTCTGCTATTAAGACTGGTATCCTGATTTCCTTGTCTTCTATTTGGATCGATACTGGGGCCGTCATTGGAATTAGCTGCGTTTTTCCCGAAAAACCCACTGTCTTCATAAACTTTCCTGAAGATCTGGGGAGGTGTTGGGCATCTTTTGGGTGAAGACAAGTATATGTTGCCCCTGTATCCACTAAACATTCGACTTCCATGCCCTCGATTAGAACCTGCAGCATTGGTTCTGCGTCAGCTCCCCTTGTCAGGGCGGGGAACTGACCCTCCCCTGGGTTTTCTGGGCCTCGTCAATTCCAGCTTCCCCCGTAAGGGGAGACTGGGCCAGAGGGTCCCTGCATTTGCTGTGGGGCTCTCCCTTGTTGGGGAGCATAATTCCCTCCTTGCACTTGTCCTTGATTCGTCTGTCCTCCTTGGTTGTTCTGGCCTCCGGTCTTCGTCGGGCAATCCCTGGAGATGTGTCCCGTTCCTCCACACATCCAACATTGAATGCTGTTTCCTTGGCTCTGCTGGCCTTGGTATTGTCCCCTTCCATAGCCTCCTCTGCCTTGTCCACCTCTTCCCTGGCGGAATCCTCCTCTGCCTCTTGGCTGGTACCATTGTTGTCTCTGTTGCTGTTGTTGTGGGGGTCCATATGGCGCTTGTTGCCATGTTTGCATCATGGGCTGCATGGGTTGTGGCTGCATCATTACTGGTTGTTGCACCATAGGTTGCTGTACTACCGGTGGTTGTGGCTGTGTGGTAGGGGCTGTAGCGGGCATTACCGGAGCTTGGGTAACTGCCTTCTTTGCCCCCTTTGCCTCCTGGAGCTGCACATGGGTCAGCTTCCTTATTGCTTCCTTCTCCTGCTGCTCCTCCTTGTCTTTCCCTTGTCTGTACAGAGTTACATGGTGTACCACTGCCAGTCTGAATTCTTCCTTTGGCATGGCTGCCAGACGCCAGTCGCTTTCCAACTGCGTCCTGACTTCTCTTGGTAGCGCGTCCATAACCGCTCTTCTGAACTGCATGGTGAGAGGACCGGAATCTTCTGGTCTTTGTTCCATCCTTATCGTCCATTCCTGCGCTGCCCTTTCCACGAAGGCTGCGGGGTTATCGCTGTCTTTGAGTTTCTCTATCCAGACGGCTGAGGGGCTGTAGTGGTTGGGGTAAGCTGCCCTTAGGGCCTTCCACACGTCGTTCCGGACGCTATCGAAACACAGGGCGTCTCTGCTGGGATTCATCAACCGCCCTAGGTTTTCTCTCTCTAGTACCGCCTCTGTGTCAGCCTTTCCCAATATCAGGCCGAGCAGATATTTTATATCTCCTACGGCCAGGTTTCGGCCTTGAGTTTCTGATTCTAGCCGACTTATCCATCTACCCGCTCCCTCATGCAGGACAGGGAGCCGTGAAATGAGGCCATTCACATCTGAGTGGGTCCATGGCTGGTAGTGGGCCGTTTGGTTCTTTGTTATTAATGGTGCCATCACAACCGTCTCTTCCTCATCCAATTCTTCTGGGATGGCTTCCATTCTTTCTTTTCCTTTCCGTGCCCTCTCTCTTTCTTTCTTTCCCTCCTTTTCCAGTTTTTCCAGCTCCTTCTTGTTTTCCTTTAGGCCTTTCTTGACTCCCCCTTCAATCTCGTCGAGCCCCTTTCGCACTCCTTTTCTGATCTCGTCCAGGCCTTTCTCCACTCCTTTTTTCATCCTGCTGATTCCAAACAGTCCTGTGGCGAGCACACTGGGTGGGATCATCACTGGGAGTATTCCGGCCCGCCCTCTACATGTCTCTGTTTGTCGCTGGTGGGCCCTCACACCCTTGTCTCCTTTGAACGTCCTTCCGCAGCCGAGACACAGTGAGGGGTCCTCTCCCCTTTGACCCTGTGGCAGTTCTCTCTGAGTTTGCTCTGTGAGGAACTGTTCCACGACTTCCAGTCCTACCTCCTCTTCCTCCGCTGACTCATAGTCCTCTCCTGAGCCAGCTTGGCTGTCTGCTTCGTCCGTACCTTCCTCCTCTTCTTCCGCTATCGTGGTTGGACTGCAGGTCAGTTCGAAGGTCAGTCGGCGGGCCCTCCTCTTCTTCTTCATCTCTTCCTCTCTGAGCCTTCCTTCTTCTTTCTCTCGTGCTCCCATCTCCTCCATTCTTTTCAGGACTTCCGTCATTTCTCTTTTCAGGCTTTCGCCGCAGTTCCTGTAATCCTTTTTATACCTGGCATGTTCTGGCGTGCTTCCTGGGCCTGTCCCCTTGTCTTCCCACTTCTCCATCTTTGTTAACTCCTCTATAATCCCTTCGGCCAGTTCTATCTCCTGTGATCCGATCTTTTTAGCGGTTTTCAACTCCTTCAGACCCTTTTCCATTCTCTCCATTTTTCCCTCATACCGTTCTTCAACCCTCTGTTCCTCTCTTCTTCTGTTTCGGCGTCTCTCTTCCGCTTGCCTAATGGCTTCTTCCACTTTCCTCCAGCACATCTGGGTGTATTCCTCGAGCTTCCGCCATGACTTTCTACACCCCTTCTTCACCGGTTCCCGGTCCATCTGTGACCTCACCCAGGCCAGGGTTTTCATGGCCTCTCTATCTTGGGCTTCTCTTTCTTCCTCCCCTGTGGCCTCTACCCACTTTCTCATGACTGCCTCCAGGTGGTCCCACAGCCTCTCATACCATTGTCCCTGCTCCTCTTCTCCTTCCTCAGGGGCTTCTTCCTTCCTTTGGCCTGGAGGGCGTAGGGGCTCGCTTCCTCCAGCTTCTGGATCACCTGCACGCCTCCTCTGGCTCTCCCGACAGAGTTCTTGGGGGCTGGTCACTGGAGATCCGTCTGTTTCCCGGTGGCCTCTTAGGCTTGTGTGGTAGTCACTCACCACCTGTTCTTCCAACTCCCTTGCAGTTTTCCCTTCCTCATCCCACTCTTTTTCTTCACCTGGTTCTGTCCTTTCCAGAAGGTGTTCTGGGAGCGTTTCTCTGGTGGGGGATGATGGTGGCGATGACTGTGCGGACGCCGGTTGGGAGGTTGATGGTCTCGGCTGGGGGTTGGCCTGTTCCCACCTTATTCTCTTTACTTCTTTCAGCACCTCCGCGCAGGTCCCTTCCAGTGTGATCCCCTTCACCACTAGTGGGGCCTGTACTGCCAGGTGCACCGTTGGGGCCTGTGACCCATATCCCGGTGCTTGTATTGCCCGGGTCCGTGGGTCCCTCTCTTCCAGGCGCCGGATTATTTCCCGCACGTTGTCCTCCTCTCGCGGCACCTCCGGGTACAGCTTGTCCTTCTCCCTGTATGGGGGAGGACGCAGCTCCTCCATGGGTGGAGCTCCTGGCTCTGCTGCTTGGGTTGGGGCGTCCAGCTCTTTCTCTGTGGGCTGTGATTGGGGGCACTTCTCTGTGGTGGGCGTTTCAGGCGGCGTGTCATTCTGGTCCGCCCTTTGCCTTCTCTTTCTCTCCGATATCTTAGCGAAGGCCTCCAGAGTTTTCAATTCCTTCTCTCTCTTTTCCTGCCTCCGTGGGCCTTTGTCATAACCCTTGTGGTTCATGATTTTTTTCCTCATTTGGGCGATTATTGTCGGGTTGAGTGACCCTTCTTTTGGCCATGCTGTGTGGTCTCCTTTGTATCTTAGGAACCACTTGTGGTTGATGGTTTTTACGTCCTTTTCAGCGATGGCATTCTCCCTTACCACTTCCTCCAGAGGTGTCATTGCTCTGGTTGCCATTTTTCTTAGAGGTCGTTGTCTTCGGTGGAATGGGGATTTTTGCCGTAGTCTAGTTCGTTTATGTCCTCCCGGTCAGTGCAGAACAGGCGATAATCCTTTTCGTATTGTCTTTTTCTCTCCCTTCTGTATCTGTTCTGGTCTTTTTCCTCCCAGTCCAGTCGTAGGTCGCTCACCAAGTACAGTACAGAGTTCTGCACGTCGCCCCACTCCTTGAAGACAGTATTCAGTTGGCCTCTCCTTTCTTCAAATGCTTCTCCTCTATCGTTCACTGCGCTTACGCTCCACCCGTCACTCCCGTGCTCGGAGATTCTTATTGTCCACTTCTCTTTTATCTTCAGGTCACCCGATGTAGCCTCTCCTTTACTTCCGGCTGCTTGGGGCTGTGGTTCCTCCTGTATCCTCACTGGTAGGCTATTAGGGGTTAGTTTACTCAACAAAGCAAGCGTTGCTTTTAGGTCTATGTCGTCTCGATACTTGCACCTATACGGGAATTCGCACTCAAAGGGGGCCTCTCCCACGTATCCTACGTATTCTCGGCCCTCTCCGTCTCTGACGCTTGTCTCCCAGTCGTGTTCGTCGTATTCAACGATATCTATGGCCCAGAGCACGCTCTGCTGTCCCTGTTCCATATACTTTCAACGTTTCTCCTGGACCTGCTTAATAGGCTTCTATGCTTTGCTAATCCGATGTATCGCTATCGTCGCTCCTTGTGTCCATAGGTGTCCCTAACTCTAACGGGTAAGCTCTCCCTATCAGATATTCTATTTTTTCTAGTAGCTCTGTGTAACTGTGGCACCGATATGCTCCGTTCACGAGACCCTCTCGGTTTCTTGTAAATATGCACCACTTATTATCCTGTAGCCGAATGAAAGTGATATGCCACTTACTTTCTAAGTTCATTCGCTATTTATGGGTGCTACTCTGCTTTTTTCTCTAGTCCCTGCTTTTATCTCAATATTATAACTATCCTTCCTATTTTACCAACGTTATTGTATCAGTGGGGGCTTTGAGTCCTTATCTTTTCTTTTCAATAATACTTTTTCACTCAAAATTATCTTTTCACCTTTTATTTTGCTTTTACAAAGTACATTTATTGACTTTATTTTCTCTTTATTTTATTGAAGCAGGTACAACACTTTCAATTTAAGCAAAGTTAGCGGATTACAAGTTTTTTCTAAGCCGTTACTGTGGGGTTTTATTCAGTTCAAGCAGTCGTTATGGAGGCCCTGCAGCAATGCCTCCCCTTCTTATCTATAATCTCTACTTGTCCTTCTCCTTCTTGCAGCTGGGGAATCCCTCTCCAACTTGCGCTTCCTTCCCTCAGGTGGGGCAAAGAGCTGGTCAACCACTGGCCTTGTGTTCACCCCCACAAACTTTCCCACCTGCTCTATTACTGTCTGCAGTGCCAATGGTGCTACGCTGGTGCCTAGTCTTGAGTGGGTTCCTCCGTATTTGTCACGGTGGTCAACATGAACTGAATATTTATCCCTAGTGCTTCCTTCCTTGTTCCAGAACACTGATACTGATAAAGACTCTCTCATAAAATCGGCCAGCCTTCCTCTATCTCGGCCAACTATCTCTTTCAGTGCCTGTTCTATATCCTGCACTGGCTGGGGCTCAGTCGGGCCGTGGACCTCTTCCTGCTGAGGCACAGTTGGACTGTAGCTTGAGTTAGACCGGGGGTTGGTCGGGCTATAACTTGTAGAGGGCGGTGAACTGTATCGGGGGGTGGCTGGGCTGTTAACTACACGGAATGGGCTGCGAATCAGCTGATGGGACACGGTGTTGCCTGGATAGGGAGTTGGAGCTCTCACTAAACCCCCTTGACCTGACTCCTGGTGTCCCTCTTCCTCTGACCCTAGGCTGCTGTATCCTGTCTCTGGTGGGGCACTTACTTCCCCTGGATCACTGTCTGCCTCTTCCTCTCTCACACTACTGTTTGGAGTGAACTCTCCTAGGGAGTCTGTGTCTGGTTCTTCCTCACCTGAATCATCAGAAATTTCAAAGCGGTAGAGGACTTTTCCTAGGGTCTCTGGCCTATGGTCTCTCACAATCCTAAGCTTGGGCAATATTGTTACTCTAACAGGGGGCTCGGGGGGGGCATCTGCAAAAACCTCCAACAACTGTAACAATCTCCTTATGTCCAAGCTATGGTTGTTGTGCAACTGTCTTATGAATATTGCAGCCGCAACTTCTATCATGTGAGTTTGACGTCCGTCTGTTAGTGTGGCGATCCTCCTTCCCTCGCCGAACTCTTCTACCTCAAATTTGTATGTGCGCTTGTCTTGCATCTATTGTGGGCCCATGCCCAGGCGGTCAAAAAGAAAACACAACGGCGCACACTCAGTTTTTACAGAAACAACAGTAGATTATAATAAAATGTATTTTGTTCATTACCCTTTGCTCAGGACAGTTTCACACATTCAACTTACAGCTAATATTGCAGTTTTTACCTATTAACCCGTTCCTTTTCTCTTAAACACACATATATTTTAGGGCAGCCCGTGCTCCCTTTACACAAAACACTATTTTAGTTTTCTCCTTGAAAACTAGATTTCCTCCTTGGAAATTAAAATACTATTTTAGTTTTCTCCTTGAAAACTAGATTTCCTCCTTGGAAATTATTACATGGCCATTTAACTCAGTTTTCTCCTTGAAAACTATTTTAACCGGTTCACAAAATTACAAAATGCTTTTTAAGATCAACAGTACAACCCAATCTCTGTCTGGTGTCTCCACTATTCTTTTGAGGATTCAGGTTAGCAAACCTTCCCGGCCTACCCACCGACTCCCACAGTACAGTTCTCCCTAATAATAAGCAAAGTGCTTACCTTTTTTGGGCCCGGAGAACTGCACTGGAGAAGTCTGCTTCACCCGGGGCGGAACTGCTTCCCTTGTTGAATCCTTTCAAATCTCGGTAGGAACCTCCAGATCTGTCGTGGAAATCATCCACTTCCAAAAACCTCCAATCCAACTAGCACTCTGATGTCAAAGACCCGAAGGAGAACACCAAGACGAGAGAAGCTGAAGACTGTTGATCCTTTATTCACCGTATTGCAGTGATAATACAATCCTAACAGCGTCAGGACTGGACCGTCAGGCAATAGAGTGGTGAGTGGCAGCTGCTACCCCGATGAGATCTGATCTGAATGTGCCTGAGCTCTCTCCTTTATACTCTCAGGGGCCTGAGAGGCGTTCCTATCCCCAGGAACGTCACCAGGCCCCTTTTAGCCAATCAGAGCGTTTTGGGACTTGAGATATTGGTGGAAACTCCTCCTCATATAGACATTAAAAAATGTGTGTTGCTAGGCAGAATACATGTGTCCAGGTTCTATGTGTAATCTGTTGCCAGGCAGGGTACGTTTTGATTTGGTTCTATGTGTCACTTCAACATCTGGTTTCACTTCCTCTCTCTGGAAGTCCCTGCTTGTCCTTTTCTGCTAGCCCCTTCTATTTCCACTCTTTGACTTCCAGTAAATGTTTTGCATACCAGCCACTCTTAGCCTTTTGACCGTTCCAGTCTCATGACTTCCAGTAAATGTTTGCATAACAGGCAGACTACATGTTCCAGTACATTGTTTGCATAACAGCTGCACAGACTGCCAGTAAATGTTTGCATATTAAATGGAAGGTCTCCTTAATAGACCAGTACACACACAAGCATTATTATTAACTGTGTCATTATTAAATGTGTCTAGATAATATCACCACACTTTCTTGAATTGTAATGGAGCAATGTCATCCATAATGTTTGCCATTTTTGCATTAAAGTGATCAAATAAGTCTTCTACAGAGTCTGACAGTTGACTTGACTTTAGTGAAAGTGCTTGCTCAAAGAGAGCACTTGTCTGATCATTTATGATTCTCCTTTTTACAATCATAGCTGTGTTTTGAGTGTGTGGGGACATAGACACATCAAAGAACACGCAGAAATGATCAGATAAGGCCAGGTCTTTAACAGCTGTAGAGACATCGAGACCCTTTGTGATAACAAGGTCGAGGGTATGGCCGAGAGAGTGTGTTGGCCCCTGTACATGCTGTGTTAGGGAGAAAGTATCGATTAGTGCAATGAATTCCTTGGCGTAATTGTTTTCAGGATTATCCACATGCAAGTTTAGATCCCCTGATATAATAAGACAATCAAACTCTATGCAAACGACTGATAGCAGTTCACCTAGCTCTTCAAGAAAAACTTTTGCTGAATGTTTTGGAGGCCTGTAAATTGTAATAAAATCTGACAATTTTGTCGAGAACAACTCCTAGATTTCTTGTAGTCCTGGTAGGTGAAACAGACAGGGAGTCAAATTTGATGTTGATGTCATGGTGTATGGTAGGTTTAGCTGGGAGGACCAGCAGTTCAGTCTTTGAGAGGTTCAGCTGGAGGTGGTGTGCCTTCATCCATGTAGCTATGTCTGAGAGGCAATCCAAGATCCGTGCTGAAACCAAGGGGTCATCAGGTGGAAAGGACAGATAGAGCTGTGTGTCGTCTGCATAGCAGTGGTATGAGAAGCCATGCGAACGGATAATCTGTCCCAAGGAGGTGGTGTAGATAGCAAAAAGAAGGGGGCCCAGCACTGAGCCCTGGGGGACCCCTGTGGTGAGATGGTGAGGTGCAGATAGCTGACCAAGCCATGATACGTTAAACGAGCGTCCTGTGAGGTAGGATTCAAACCAGGAGAGAGCAGAACCGGAGATTCCCATGTTAGCGAGTATAGAGAGAAGGATGCGGTGATTAACCGTGTCAAAGGCAGCCGATAAGTCAAGCAGAATGAGTACTGATGACCGAGCAGTCGCCCCGGCTTCTTTTAAGGCTTCTGTTACAGACAGCAGAGCCGTTTCGGTAGAGTGGCCGCTTTTGAACCCAGACTGATTTGGATCCAGAAGGTTGTTCTGTGAAAGGAAGTCAGAGACCTGTTTGGAGACTGCTCGTTCAATGCCTTTGGATAGGAAAGGCAGGAGTGAGACAGGGCGGTAGTATTAATAGTCACCTTACCAGCCAATCAAAAAACAATACTTCTTATCTGCAAAGGATAAGTGTTTATAATGCAGTTGGGGAAACTCTTAATGAATTAACATCAATAGTTGTAGGTGTGGTGTTCTGAACACAGAAATAAGTAAAGGTGTTAGTTTTGTAGTTGTGCGTGCTCTGATTGGTTTGTTCACAGAAGTATAAATATGAGTATCAACCTCAGGGGCGCCCTATTGGTATTGTGTTGTTGGCTAGATAAGTGGCTGTGTTAATAAAAGCATACTTTTGATTTCGTACAATGCAGTGTGCTGTTCCAGTTGTCTACTTAAATAGTTTTAGAACATTTTATTAGTGTGCAATACATGACAGTAGGCTATACTGAAACTTTAGAAAGGCATGACCACAGACATGGATGTCACACAAATGCATCACACTCAAATGTGATCCACCTTACTTTTTTTTCTTTTGTTACTCACTTGATCAGGTCTGGGATCGTGATCCTTAGATGAAGAGTCTGGCTCAGTAACCTGTTGGTGTTATGGAGCCCTGGGGCCTCATGTACAAAGCTTGCATACGCACAAAAATGTTGCGTACGCAATCTTTCACGCTCATGGTCGGATGTACTGTATCAAGACTAAATGAGCATGAGAATGTGCGTTCCTCCCAGGTTTCTCCACGCCAACTATATGTGCGGCGTACGTATTGTTTTTGTCATTTGGCGACACTTACAGACGATGCATTGAAATTACATTAGGAATTGTTCTTCGACCCATCGCACTACACACGAAAACCCCCCAAAAATGTCAAATCAATCAAACAATCAATTAATAAATCAATTTCAATTATTGAAATGTTATTGCCACTCTGGGCTTATGGGAATAACCTATCATCATCCTGTGCAATTAGCTGAGAATATAAAAGTGTGCACAAAATGGTCGCCATGGTCACTGATGTCAACTGTCAGCGCCATGGTCTCTCTGTACCAAAAGCTGCGGCTACCATGCTAACGTTAACCTGCTGTCCGCCTTAACCAGCGGCAGTCTGCTCCGCTCATGACAAATTAATGGTGGATTTATGGAGGTTTTTTTCCTCAAAAATCGCAACGGATAACCATGGTCAAACGATGTAAATGGTGGACGTGTAATACCGATAGCCCCGAGAGACTAGAAAACGGGGGTATACCGGTATTTCATCAACAGTAGCCTACAGGACGTCTCTCGCGTTTGCAACAGCTGGAGGTAATGTCAACAACATGGGCACAGTAACTCTTATTCTAGCTAGTAATCTTTTTCTAGCTGGCATGAACATCAATGCCAGCACTGTGATTTGTGTCCTCCACTTTAAGCTCGTCACCTGCTGTATGTATTTTAAAGTTTTGAATATACCCATCCATAGCATGATTAAGTCCCTTTTGATCCTTTATCGCCAAAGACGTCTTCAAAGCCTACTTTGATATACCGTCAGCTGCCATTTTCCATATGTATTTCTAATCAAAGTCTGGTTTGTTTGTCCGAGTTTCTCACGGTAACAATGGGGGGCAGGGCTTAGTAAATTGTTTAACCACCACTGTGATAGGCACTTAGGACATGGCTTATGACCCCCCCCCCCCCCCCTACCTAAACATTTGTACCATATTTTCCGGACTGTAAGTCGCTCTGGAGTATAAGTCGCATCAGTCAAAAAATGTGTCATGAAGAGGAAAAAAACATGTGTAAGTCCACCGGAGTCGCATTTCGCATTTATTTCGAAATTCATTTCACACAAGACCAAGAACAGACATTTAATCTGGATAGGCAAGTTATTTACTGTGTAATTTGTTAGCTAGATGCTAGCGATTAGCAAACTGCCTGGGTGCCTGGGAAACTGAATAGGCTAAATTACTGTAACATAACAAGCCAGCCAGTCACAAGCCTAGAGCGCCCTCTCGCGGCTGTAGACGATAATGTTACCTTCGTTCATTTTTCGTTCATGAATTCGTCATTCAGCAGGAATTAACTTTTCACAAAATGTTAAATTATATATATTTTGATATATCAGTCGCACCAGAATATAAGTCGCAGGACCAGCCAAACTATGAAAAAAAAGTGTGACTTATAGTCCGGAAAATACGGTAATAGTCTACACTTCTCACATGCTCTGCTAACTATTTCCTGAGGGGGACATTGGCCTAATTGTCTGAAGATATAAAAACCATCCGTTGTGCTTTTGGCCAGCTATATAGGAGACAATGGGCTAGTAAATTATAGAAAAGTTCAAGGAATGAATAGAAAACAATTTTCCTTCATTGTGCTCCTGAGTGACATCGGTGTTTCCCTCACCTGCCGACATTACACCGGAGAGGACTGTCGCCCACCACCACTGCGACTCAAATGGCGTGACTTCAGGCAATTCCGTTCCGCTGCCCATCATGCCCACACTCCGCCGATGGTCAGCAGCTCAGCGTTTGACCTCCACTTTGATGTCCAACCATTTTTTTTTATAATGCACTCACAGTGCGGTTCTCGGAACCCACTGCATTTACAGCCTGTTCCACATTGTCCCACTTGAGTTTTTTACGTTTCGTGATTATCCCGGAGGACAGGGTGCCAAATAAAATGTTCCTGGCCTCCACCTCTGAAAGTAGCCCCTCGACTTCGCATTCTGAGAATTTTTTTTTTGTTGTTGTTGCTGCCATTTTCCGACGAACAAGAGCAGTCACTTAGGCCTAGACCTATTAATTAGCATATTAAAATTGGTGTAATTGTGGGTGGAGACAGGGTGGAGTGTCGTGCTCGTGCATGTGCGCTTAATTACACGTTAATTGGGATGTACAAAGAAAAGTTGCAAGGATTGCTGCAGTTTATCTGATTTTTTTCTGCATGCCCTACGTACCAGGTTTTCGCGTACACAATGTTTTAGTAGGAATTCCACGCAAGTCTTTGTAAAATGGCCCTGACCTGGTCTCACTGTCATGCTCTGATACTGCGTGCTTTATACTGAATCTAAGTAGAGGACAGTGCGGGATAAGAGCCAGTGTGAAGTTGACAAAGGCAGAAAAGGCACAAAAGAGAATCCTTCTAGAATTCTACGCGAACAATCTATATTTCAGCGTTCTACAGTCTATGGAAAAAAATCCCTGAGGGTCACCGTCACATCATTTATTGCCAAGTAGGTTTTCATCTACAAGGAATTTGCTTTGGTCTCAATGTGCATGACATATACAATACAAATATATAAAATGAGTTTACAAACAAACAGAAACAAAACAAAAAGCACAAAGACACAGACAGCCATTCGCGGCGCCGTGGCAACTACATGACACACAAGACAAAAGATGCCAGACAGAGCAGCGCGATCACCATCGCACCCTTGACATATAACAAACAATGAACAAATAACAAAAAGCAAAACATAAAAAAAAATAAAATAAATAAAACAATAAAAAAATCCATGTTAATGTAGTCAGGCAGCGCAATTCAGTGTGCACATCACCTGTGCTCAGTGATTACATACACCTGTGCTCAGTGATTACATACACCTGTGGGTGCGGTGTGAAGTAATGGCTACGTAACTTCCTCCTGGACACATTAAGGGATGCTCTAGCAAATTGTTTGGAACGCATGTTGCCGTCGCTGGTAGGAAAGGACCATTTGTCTATTGCATCTTTTGTGGAGAGGTTGTGCCAGAACTACACGCTGGGCATTGCTCTAACAGTAACTCGTTTCCAAGTGTATGGCTTCAGCAGGCCAGTCTTAAGTGCCTTCCTTTCTACTAAGCACCGCGGCTCTACCGAGTCTGTCTTATGTCCAGCGGACGAGTGTTCTCCTGTGGCTACTAGGGTGCACACGAAAGCTGACGTGGTTTGTGGCAGATTTTTTTTTGAAGATGTCATGTGTTGCCAGGCAGCAGCCGAGAGATATATGTAGTAAAGTTCATGAAGAGTTCATGTGCAGCCAGGTGGCCAGGCAGAAGCTGGGGGAGGATGTCATGCATGTGCGCGAACGTGACACAGGCCTACTGGGGATTATTTAATAATTTTTGTGGCAGCTTGGTGAGCTCATCCACCAATATAATTTATTGAGTGTATACTGATTGGCTACAAGGGGGTCTGCCATTTACATAGGGGGCAGACACCCGGCCAGGGTTGGCCATACGAAAAAAGGAGGTGTTTTGATAACATACAAAAACTTTCCCCAAGAGGAAAATCCTCAGAACGTGCGCACCTTCTCCCCAAGGCCTGGGTCATGGAGTCTCTGCTGCAGAGGACATCCATCATTCACAACTCCTGCCTGGCGACACTTAGTCTCTGTGCATTTTTTTTTTCAGAGCTGTACCCAGCAGGACTTGTGAATAAAAGGCCACAAGCGGCCACTTCTCATCTCAGACCGTTCTCCGCTGGTTTTTGTTCAGAGTGCTAAGTTAGAGTTAAAAGTTAGTGATTTTTTTTCCACAACAGGTTCTCTCCTCCATCCCTGTTCTCTCCTGGGTCTCCCTCTTGTATGGCAGGCAAGGCCAAGATCACAGCAGCAGTTGACCACGTGTTAGCTTGACTACTGTTTTCCCCTGTATATGTTGTTTTGGGTTAACTAGCTAGTTGTGTTTACAGCCACCACTATTGTGTGAGTGTTGATCCTAGGAATGGTTGTTAGCGCCATCTGTCAGTGACATGTTGTGTGAGTAACCTACTGGTAGTATTCCGCCCTTAGTTTGCAGTGTGAACTGAGTGTAGCCTCGAACTTATTTACTCATATAAGCTTGTTCTCTGTGTGATTTATCCTGTCCGTGAGACATTTGCTGTGTTACATTGGTGTGCAAGTGTACTGTGTGCTCACGTATGGTTGAGTCAGTGTTTGCCAGAGGTACTCTAGCAGTGTTTTGATAGCTTTCCTGGGATTGGCACCTTGTCTCATGTGTTTCCTTATGTTGTTTGTTTCTTTTGTGTTATGTCATCCATGCTTTGTACCCTTGCTTCTGATACAAACCTAAGTCACCAAGACACGCAGACATAAATAAAATATTTATTGATCGTAACAGCCTTGTTTGCATCCATTTACTTGGATAGCCTCAGAAGTACTAGGTAGCAGTTACCAGTGGTTAGTGTACTTCTGCTTAGCATAAGTGTGTAGATCTTGTGTACTGGGGCCTAGCCCTGGTTACATTAAATTAGTCCAACCGGCTGAAAAACACCATTCAGTTCATTGCAACGAGAGCGAGACATTCGGAGCAAAAGGAGTTGGTGTGTGGTGAAGAGTGGTGATGCTTGAGTAGACTGCTGGAAGGTGCTGTGCTGTGTAGTAGGCCGTTGGCAGGCAGCGAGCAGGGCAGCACCAGTGTTTGTAGCCCGCGGGAAGATGCGACCAGAGCAGCAATGTAAATAAGGCTACCACCAGTGTTGGGAGGGTTACTTTCAAAACGTATTCCGTTACAGAATACAGAATACATGCCCAAAAATGTAATCTGTAACGTATTCCGTTACGTTACTTAATCTGAGTATATATATATATATATATATATATATATATATAATACTGAATACTTAGATTACTTCCGCATTGAATTGCATTTTATAAGTGTAGGAATGCGGCCATCAAATCCTGCTTAGGCCTACTACTAAACAGGCCTATTCTGGTGTGTTCTTCTGTTCCAAATGGCTGAAGTGTTAGGCCCACATAGGAGAATGTAAAGTCAACTAAGCTACCTGATACAACTTTAAAATAGCAAGGTGACCATTAAAACTACAGCAGGCGACTAGGCTAATTAAAATAAACAAATAAATAGGCTACTTTAAGGGCGTAGCCAGAAATTATCGATCCAATGTGTGTCTCAATTGTCCCCCGCTGACCACCTCACACATTTCTCTAGATTTTGCAACGACCTTACATGACACAATGCAATAAAATATGCCAGTTTTTAGGACACAGAATAATGTTTGTAATGATACCAGTTACGTTTAACAGTAACATAAGTGTAATGAGCTATTCATTGTCGAAGGTGCATGGTGAAGTGAAATTCTTACTTTGGAAAAAAAAAACATTTGCCGATATCCTTGGATGGGAGATACTTGTGTCGTTCAAATTTTCCATGATCAAAGAGGGCACTAATACGCATGCATAGCAAAAATCACAAGTTGGGCTTGCTGTGCAAGCAAGATATTTAAGGTGTCTCAACTGTACACATGTCTCAACTGTACTCAGTCTCAGTCTACGGCAGGGGTCCCCAACCTTTTATGTACCATGGACCGGTTTGATTCCTATTTTGTTTTCACGGACCGGGGGGGGGGGGGGGTGGGGTGGGGTTTGGGGGTTCCATGTTCCATATGTGTTGTGCATGCATTACTTGAAAAGAACTAACTCCAGTTATGTATGAACAGTGAAGGTAACGATCTCTTGTGAAAAACGTGAACTTGAAGAAGTGAAAATTGAACAATATGAACTATGAATATTGAACAACTTGAAGCTACATCTATAAGTGTGAACATGCTTAACAAAATATGGGAACAAAACATGGGAACTAAACGTGCATTACGAATATAATCAGTGGGAGCCCTGCTTGTTTCCCTGCAACAAGAAGCTTCCATCTGGGGGTGATGGAAGACAGTGACACCCTCAGTGTGTTTGAAATGTCCAGTCGATTGCGCAATTTGTCTAGTTGCAGTCATTGCCGAAAACCCGGCCTCGCATACATACGTGGTGGGAAACGTTTTCAGCGCTTTTACGGCTATCTCGGGATATTCTGCTTTGGTTTTGATCCAAAAACCCGCCAGAGAGGTTTCCTTATACATACTCTTAAGACCACCGTCATTTGCAATTTCGATCAACTGCTCTTCCTCCTGCGCTGACAAGTTAGGACTATTCGGGATATTCACAAATGGGTTGCGGACCCACTCATTGGTTTGCCGTGGATCTTTGGAGGATGGGAAGTAACGCTCAAACTCATTTGAGAGCGCAACAAGGTGATCGCGCACCAGCTGCGAGAGAAAGGGCCCTGCCTCAGTCTCTCCCAAAACTCCCACTACTTTTTGGAACATATCAAATACACCCCGGTCCACTCGTCGTCCCTACAAATCAAGTTTGGCTTTAAATGCAGCGACTTTATCTGCCAGTTTAAAGACAGTCGTCATTCTCCCCTGGAGTGACAGGTTGAGGTTATTAAGCAACCCGAATATGTCACACAGGTAAGCGAGTTTTGACACTCAGTCCTCATCACTAAAATGTGCAGCTAACGGTGACTTTTTTTCTGCTCTCGCAACTCAAACACTCTGGCCAGTGGCCTGCTAAAGATGCTTGTTTTTTGTTGCTCATTCTAGCAGTTTAGCTAACTTCGTGTGACACTACCGTTCGCCAAGAACTGATCAAGTGAAGTGAGCTGACCTGAGGCTGCGCAGCGCTGAAGGCAATATGTAAAAGTGTTGAAGGCGGGACAGACAGACGTAAGAAAATAGACCTTGCAAAATGCAAACATGCGTGCAATCAAACAACTGCATATACTGTAGGCCTATGCCATGTAAAAACGTGACATTATTGCGAATTAAATTTAGTTTAGTAGGCTACGGCCCGGTTAGGAATGTCCTGCGGCCCGGTGGTTGGGGACCGCTGGTCTACGGTGTGCCTGTGAGATTTTTCGGTGGCATCAACCCAGTAGGCTACAAGTGAGTTGCGCATATGACAGGTGGAACGCAAATGACCTGTAGCCTACATGTAAACACTATGGGCTAGGCTACTGTATATCAGTGCTCTCAAAATGAACGTGATCGCGTAATGACAATCAAAAACCGCACGTTAAAATATGCTAGGCCTACTCGCAAGAATAATTTTTCAGAGGCTGCACCATATAATTCATTTTAAAACGTAAATGTAGATCTAGAAAAAATAATAATCAATAAAGCTATTTTAAGTTAGAATAAAAAACTTGCAGTACTAGCAGTGCCTATTTTAGAGATTGGTTTTATTGTAGCCTAGGTCTAAATCAACACGTGAACTTATTGCTTAGCAAACTCTAACCGATTGGCCGAAGTAGCCTGAGCTATTAATACTTGGGAAAATATCCTTTGAACAGACATCAGGAACCACGATCAGTGAGGAACAGGAGTTACCTCCACTTACTTTACTCAATTTGCTGTGCAAACAGTCATTTCAGGGTCTCCGATGACGCTTCCATAATGTGCGCTGGCTGCGTTTTGAGGCTAGTGCAATGGACTTGTTCGACTTCGGCTGAGTCTGACTTGGTCTGGCTTTCTACCTAAACGTGATCTTCAGAGGCTAGCCGGGAGGAGCTACAACAGAGGGCAGCTCATCCCGGACAGACAGGCTACAGTCTGGCTGACGTGACTCACGGGAGATATCGCGGAATGTTGTTTGCAATAAACACAGCAGAACTTTCATTCTTACTCATTAAAATGAGCATGATGACTGACGAAATAAATTCTTATGATGTAGTTTAAATAAACCACTGTTGTCATACAGTTAACAGGCCTGCATTGTAGCACATAAATTCAATATCAAGTGTTTCCCCTATATGTGTGTCTATCTATTTAGCCAACAGCAGAAAATAACAGAATATCCAAACGTTTTCAGTAGGCTAGCCTACCATTGTTGCAGAAATCACGTATTAGAAGGTATCCCATCGATTTCTGTTTATTTTCGCATATTCCAACATAAGGAAGCAGCATGAGCCTCCCGTCATAATCGTCATGAGGACATTCCTCCCAAATGGCCCTATCACGTCTTGATAGGGCCATAACTGACGTCATGAGGGCGTGTTTCAGCTCGTGCAGCTCGTGGAAGGCAACTGCAAGATCTGTCTGCAGGCTAAGACTCCCGCGATATTTTAAGGCCATGTGACACGGTGGTAAGTCCCTCCCCGGCTGACAGAAGTCGGACAGAATTTCTAACCAGTAAGCATTGCGTCCATCCCAGTATGCATTGTGTTCAACCCAGCATGCATCACATCAAGTCAGATCTGCACAGATCTGCCGCAAGTCGAACTCGCCTGTTGCCTTCCACGAGCTGCACGAGCTGAAACACGCCCTCATGACGTCAGTTCAAAGACGTGATAGGGCCATTTGGGAGGAATGTCCTACGTATGGCAAGGCTCTCCGTAGACGGGCTCTGGGTTTTTCCGAAGCCCATGAACGCTAGGAAAGACGGCAGGGCTTGGATTTAAACATGTAAACAATTTCATCATAGCTTTCAGGAGCTTCTGGGAAATGGAGTTGCCTTAATTTATTTAGAGAGTGAACAAACTTATGAAACAGATAAGTATCGTCATGTAATCCATTGATTTCAACAATGTAATTGTATTCTAAATACCAACTATTTAACTTGTAACTGTATCGGAATACAGTTACTCATAATTTGTATTCTGAATACGTAACGCCGGTGTTACATGGCAACTGGCTCCCATGTTAACTGGCTGCGTTGATGACGTTTCATGATTGATGACGAGTCTTTACCAGATGTGGCCGCTTGCAGATTTGTCACTTTCTGATATAGGCCTACTAGAGACGCACAGAAATATGGATGACATGTTTAAAAGTCAAAATTGTATGTAGTACTACATGCACTGGACCATGAATATGCAACCCAAAAAACAAACACCTAAATAGCATAGATTAACTCCACATGGGCATTGAACCACGAATAATTAATTGACTTTGCTTGGTAATCAGACGTCTATCCACTTGCGCCACGAACCAGCTGGCACTCATAGAAATTGACTTCAGTTGTATGATTAAAAGAAGTCAGCTAACGTTATTATAATTGTAACAAGTTAACATAGCTGTTCATGTTATCTGGCTACCATGTTATCATGCTACTGTTGCCCAAGCCATTTAGTAGGCCTTCAAAGTATCATGGTTAAGTTTTACAAACGTTTCACTGAGGTTATAGGCTGTGGCCGCCCCTACCTGAAGTGTCTGTAGAGCCACATGAACATCAGCAAATAAATCAAATAAAAATGTGTTGCCTAATTGTGTATCCTTTTGTCCAGCCTATTCTTTTAAGAATTCAGTTCATGAAACACAGGCATTGAAACGCACACTGCAATGGGCAGGAGAAGTCTATAACGTCCATATTTTACACAAAATTTGCGCACAGGGAGAGTCAAACGTCTTAGGCTTATAGACTATTAACGTTAAATGTTACTGACATGTAAACATGGGTTTGATGTTTTTTTGATACTTTATTTCCTAATTCTCGCGTAGGGGGCTTCTCCTGTGGCGCAACAGGTTAATGCCTATACATTGCTTTTTCACACAGTCGAAATGGGTTCAGTCCTCCCCATCACACGTTGTTTTTTAATTATTATTTATTTATTTTTAGACCAGCAACGCTTCCTCAATTTAGGCTACAGATACTAGGTGGCCACAGAGAGCATGACCAGCAGTCAGTGAAATGTTTGAAAATTTAACCATGGTACTTTGAAGACCTACTGGCTTGGGCAACTGCTGTAGCAAGACAACACCATCAGCCGTGTTAACTTGCTACAATCATTACCTGACTTCTTCTAATTGTATAGAGTAAGTCAAGTAAATTTCACTATGACTTATCAGATGGTTCGTGGCGCAAGTACGTAGATGAATGGTTATCATTTAAGAGGTTTCATTTAGGAAGCAGGTTCGATACCCACGTGGAGTTATTATTTGGCTGGTATTTATTTTTTTGGTGGCATATGGTCCAGTGCATGTAGCGTACTACAGACAATTTTGACATTTAAATATGTCATGCATAGTTGTATTTGTTCGTCTCCAGTTTCCACCAGAAAGTGACAAATCTGCAAGCGGCCACATCTGTCAAAGAAACGTCACCAACGCAGCCAGTTAACATGGGAGCCAGTTGCCATGTAACACCGGTACATGTATTCCGTTACTCCCCAACACTGGCTACCGCCAGGAAATCCCCACTGCTCGACAAACACTGCGAACCTCATCGGTGATGGTGGCATTGCAGGAGCAAAATTGCAAGAGTTCAGCGGCAGTGTATCGCAAGGCCTTCATGACCAAACACAAACAAGCCTAGCCTAGCTAGCACAAAGGCAGGTGGATGCCATGATACAACTGCCATTCCGAGACAAAACATCTGCTGCACTGAAGAGGGGAGCAGCGCCAGTGACCTTTGCACCGGCTCACAGGTTTTGGCTGATTGCTACCTACGACATACTGTAACAGCATACTGTACCTGTACGGGGAAGCACAAAGAGAAAACAAACCATAGCCTGGGGAATAGGACAAAGCCACAGGGCTATGACAGTCATCTAAAAAATTGCGGGTTGCAACACCAGAATGCAACAAAAGAATATTTGTAGGCCTACAAAAGGTGTGCGGTAATTTGAAGTCACTGAGATGTCTTTCTCTCCTATAAACATAGCACAATTACAACTTCACTAGAAGACATTAGACACAACATTAGAAGTGCCCAAATCATGCTCACATTTTTGCTACAGTCGCTGCAGTATATTCCTGCGGCAAAATGCATTTACACACCTGCATAAAAATGTACTTGTGTGAGAGAAAATATAGGCCTACAACACCAACACCTTATCAATTCTTCATTACTTATATACCCTACCATAATCCTATCAAACATCAAGATCACATCCTACATTTTATTTCTACAGTTGTTGCAGTGAATTTGGTGCAAACCATATTCACAGTAACACACCTAATCTGAATAAAATATGAGAATTCTTGGTGGAATGCACATCCGCAAATCAGTAGGCTAGCTATGAATGGAACAAGACTCCTGTGGAATATTTTCTCACAAATGTAAATCATTTCTCGGATATTTTTCTAGCACAAATTCAAGTCAATACCTTCAACTGCAAAACAATTGTGTTCCTGTAAGATTTACTAGAAATAAAAAAAGAAAGAGCAGACCATAGACAGTAAAAGAAACAGGAGCAGACACAACTTTCAATTTCACCTACCTCATCACGTCGACTTACGCCGTATTTTGAGACGTCACTGCTCTGCGACGATGACATATTTTCCGCGCACAAATCAAACGCGCGTGTTGTTCTAGTCTACTTGCTCTGCTTGTTTGTGCAAAAGCACGTTATTGAGGTGGCATATTAAAGACACATAAAGAAACGACCACCTATGGATTTACCCTGTCCAGACTGGATCAGGCATGCGGAACAGATTTGGAGTCGGTTGGATCCTGAGCAACAAAAAAGGTTCTCCGTCCAGTCCGACATAGACGAAATATTTGACTTTGGACAGTCACAGACAACGTGAGTAATGCAACAATTTTCACCCTCAATGTCAGTGCTCATAGTTTCCTCCGATGCTGAGAAAGAACAAACAAACACTTGGAAGTGTTGACTTATCGTAGTTATACAGTACAGCAACGTCATATCGCCTAGTATGCTAGTGCAGTGACGGTAGTAGCTAACGTTAGCCAACTTTGGCGACGAGGATGGCTGTTCTCTTCTTTATGTTTATTTCGTATTTTTGAAAGTGTTCAGTATTTTTCTAGAATGTATGTTTAACTTGGATATTCTCCAGCAGACTTATTTAATTGAGTATTTATATTTAGATCTCCTTTATCTTCTTGTAACTTATTCAGGGCCGAGGATGTCCAGGTCCTGTCCGGTATCGGCACCACCTATCCTGTGCAAAAGTGCGCACAGAGTGCTGGGCGCTGTAGAGAGAGAGGCAACAGCAGTTTCAAAGCTAAAGACTACACGTCTGCTACGCTGCACTACTCACAGGTATGGTTGCTCCTGCCCACCAAACTTTTAGCAATAAACACCGGGGCACATCCTCTGAACCTATAAGAATCCCGTAAAAGTCTATGGATGAATGTATGGATTTCAAGCCTTTTTTTGTGTTAATATGTGACCGTGTTTGATTTTGTGCCCTGAGTACTAGTGGGAGAATGCAAGTCAATACCTCTGTGACAGTTTCATACCCAAAGACATTATGTCAAGGCCTGGTTTTTAAAACATCATCGGTTTACTGGAAATACATATAAATGATCTACCTTCAAAACATTTCTGCCATCTTCCTCTTGTGTACCCCGGTGAACTGCAGGGTTTGTGCCACGCCCCGGGGGACTCCGAGCAGCTGGCTCTGTGCTATGCCAACCGATCGGCCGCCCTGTTTCACCTCGCCAGCTACCAGGTGGGTACACACCACTGGGCTGTATGATGTCATTGGTACCGACTCCACAGTCTAGACAGGAAGCACTTGAGGAGGTGGAGATTGAGAGCAAAGACTCGCGTGTGGTCATAACACCATAACACCATATCTTAAGACAACATATGTGGTTAGAACACTTTCAGAACACCGTAACACTTTCAAATTCTCTTCAGAGAGCAGGTGTGGCCCTAACTCCTGAAGACCCAGCTCTTTAGAGAACATCTCCTCTCATAGCACCACTTACAACAAGTCTTGCTGATCCTAGCACTTACCAGCCGTCTTGAACTGACACGTAACTGTTAAAAACAGCACTCACTGTCACTTATTCTTACTGTACTCTACCGTTTTTTAAATTGTCCTAAAATTGTTGAGAATTGCTTTAAAACTTAAACTGTTTACCATGTTGTTAGTCGCTTTGGCTAAAAATGTGTCAGCCAAATGTAATGTAATGTAATGTAATGTAATGTAATAACACCTTAACATCGTGTTGTAATGTGGAGTCATAACACATTAACACCATTCACTGCCCCCAAGTCTTTGTCTCAGGGATGGAGAAAGTGCTGTTGTTTTGAGGTGTATGGTTGAATCGTATTGTTTTGGCCTTCTTAGTTTTGCTTTTACATTTGTGCTGCTCAGTCATTACAAACTCCAATGCTTAGGGCTTTGTAACACCACCTACAGTATTTTAGATGACTCATGTTTACACTCAGGCCCACTGGTACGCCTCACAGTGTTGTAATTTATGTACACAACCACAGATTATCCTCTTGGAGAAATATATTTTCTGTGTCATGCATTTTGTGGTGGTTGTGCAGAGCACTGAGTAGATTCCAGAGTGTGCTGTCTGAGCTGAGTCTCTCCCTGTGGGCTCTTGTCTGCAGGAGAGTCTGGAGGACATCGGCCGAGCGCTGGCACACGGCTACCCCGCTCAGCTGCAGCCAAAGCTCCTCACCAGGAGAGAGCAGTGCCAGGCCTTCATTCGGGCACAGCCGCCTGGGCAGCAGACGGGCACGGTGGCACCAACCGCCATCACAGCAGGAGTAAGTCTGCGCGTCAGCCTGGAGAAAGGGCGCCATCTGGTGGCCACGGAGGGGAAGTGCGCTGGAGACGTGCTGCTGGAGGACCAGGCCTTCAGCTGTGTGCTGATCCCAGGAGAGGGACTCTCGGGTGGGCCGGAGGGCAGGACCAAGCAGGGAGCAGAAGGGCCAAAAGGGGCATTTGGCACGGAGGACCGCTGCTGCCACCGCTGCCTGTGCCCCACGCTGTGCCCGGTGCCCTGCCCCGGGTGCAGCTACACGCGCTACTGTGGGCAGCGGTGCCAACAGCAGGCCTGGCAGGAGCACCATCGCTGGGAGTGCCCCCTAGGGGCAGAGCTGAGAGCCGCAGGCGTCCTGGCTCAGCTGGCACTGCGGGTGGCACTGAAGGGTGGCCTGCGGCAGGTCAAGAGGGCGCGAGGGTCAGAGGTCAAGGCTAGGAGCCAGTCAAAGCAGGAAGTGCCTGAGGAGGTGAAGGAGAGGGAGAGCAATGATGAGAAAGAGAACACATGTGGTCAAAACACCACATCGCCCTCTGCTGGACAAACCAAGTCAGTGCTGCCAAGCAGTGCTTCCATACAGATGTCTGACCTCTGTGTGGGTTGTCATGGTGATGCTTATCAGTATGTCTACAGTCTGTTGCCACACGTGGAGGGACACGCCCCAAGTCTGCGATTCCTTTATGCCATTACCATAGCAACACTGTACCAATTACTGCAGCAGGCAGGGCCTCCTCCATACTCTTGGGGAGGCGTGGACTACGGGACTGACAGCTCTGATGGCCAATCAGCATGTGAGGATCCTGTGGCTGGAGAATGGAATCCAGAATTAAGCATGCTGGGAGCTACAGCTCTGAGACATCTTCTACAGCTGAGGGCTAACGCCCAGGCCATCACTACTGAGAGAGTATCAGGTGAGAACACACACACACACACACTCTCAAACACACACAAGTACACACTCTCAAACCCACACACACACACACAAACTGCTGACGGCGGCCAGTGCTCAGGCCATCACCGCTGAGTGTCACGGTAAGAACCCACACACACACATATACACACACACACACACACATGTACAGGTACAGCACACAGACTATCACTGCCAGGAGAGTGTTTAAGATAATAGAGCTCTTAACCATCTCTTCTCTCACCTCACAGACAAGTGTGGAGCGGCGGTACAGGCCAGCCAAGAGATCCGTGTTGCCACGGCAATCTTCCCCACTCTCAGCCTCATGAACCATGCCTGTCGACCCAACACCAGTGTGACCTTTGACCCGGGGTACGGTGGGCGTGACCCAGATGGGGCCCCACCCCTCATCACGTCTGTCACAGGGGTCTCCGTCACAGTTCGCGCCGCGAGGGACCTGACTGCTGGAGACGAGCTACTACACTGCTACGGTAGGGCAATTAACCGTCAGGGGCAATAGAGGGTAGGGCAATTAACCATCAGGGGCAATAGAGGGTAGGGCAATTAACCGTCAGGGGCAATAGAGTGTAAGGCAATAAACCGTCAGGGGCAATAGAGGGTAGGGCAATTAACCATCAGGGGCAATAGAGTGTAAGGCAATAAACCGCCAGGGGCAATAAACCGTCAGGGGCAATAGAGGGTAGGGCAATTAACAGTCAGGGGCAATAGAGGGTAGGGCAATAAACCGTCAGAGGAAATAGAGGGTGGGGCAATTAACAGTCAGGGGCAATAGAGGGTAGGCCTATTTACCGTCAGGGGCAATAGAGGGTAGGGCTATTAATCGTCAGGGGCAATAGAGGGTAGGGTTCCTAAAAATCAGGTGCTATAGACCATGGAAATGTGGACACCCTCTAAGTGGAACACTAGCCAGTGGGGTCTGTACCCTTCTGTAGCAGGGCGGTCTGACATTGAGGCATCGGCCAATAGTGTTTTTGTTAGGAAGATAGTTAATAGATACATGGATGTTTTATACAGGGTTCCCATGGTCATGGAATTTCTGGAATATCATGGAATTTTGGAAAGTTGTGACATCAGGGAATTTGATCATTTTGGGGCAAAGTCATGGAATATCAGGGACTTTTGTTGTACCAGTTTAAAATTTACTTTCCAAAATACCTTAGTACAAATATTTCCATACAGAATTGGTGTATATCTGGTTATTAGCTTTACTGCTTGCTTGAGTAGGCCAACTTTGTTTATTCAATCCACATTTATTTATCTTCCACTCTAAAAAAGTAAAAGATTCTTGAACACGCTGCTCTGAAATCATTGGTCGGTTTATTGTACCATTTATTATATAGTAAGTCATGGAAATTCAGATTTTTTGAAAGGGAAAGTCAGGGAAAAGTCATGGAATTTTACATTTGACTTAGAGTGGGAACCCTGTTTATAGCACCACATAGGAATGCTAGCAGTCAACACAGAGCACTGTTCCTCCTTTAAACAACCGGTCTTGGACATTATCTCACTGTTAGTTAACCTCCCCAGCCCTCCGTGATTTCTTCCTCTGTGGTCTGGTGCCTCTCAGGTCCCCACTGCAGCAGGATGAAGGTGCAGGAGCGACAGCGCCTCCTCCTGCAGCAGTACCGCTTTACGTGTCAGTGTGAGACCTGCCTGCAGGACCTGCAGTCACCACCAGAGGGCTCCCACGCCAGCACGCACTACAAGTGTCCCAAATGTGGCAGAGCTCTGCAGGTAACTGTTCGGCTCCTGTGTGTGTGTGTGTGTGTGTGTGTGTGTGTGTGTGTGTGTGTGAGAGAGAGAGTAGAATCTTTTATTAGAGTTACTGTTTGATAAAAATATGTTTGTTTACAATGTGAGACGGCTCATATAGTGTAGTGTTCTGTATCTTAACGTTAGTCTCGTTCATGATGTTTTTGTTGTTATATGTTGTTACATGTTGTTGGTGTTGTTGTTGTTGTTATAATTCATGTTGTTGTTGTTCCTGTTCCTGCAGACGGGAGCTGGTGTTTATGTATGTGTGCGTAAGGGCTGCTCAGGGCAGCTGTCCAGTAAGGATGTGGAGCAGACCCTGCAGGTCATCAGAGGACGTCTGGATCAGGCCCTGGAGCTGCTGGACCTGGACAGGCCAGGTGAGGCCACACTTACTGACTGACTTAATTACCTACTTACTAATTCATTTGGCTGATGCTTCTACCCAAAGCCACTTACATGAGAACATTAGAAGGGCCAGCGCCCAAGAACACGTGTGGCAGCAACACACAAACACACAACTGTTTACGCATACCCCATCTCAATCATCCATGTTCTGTTTACCCCATCTCAATCATCCATGTTCTATTTACCCCATCTCAATCATCCATGTTCTGTTTACCCCATCTCAATCATCCATGTTCTCTCTTAACTTTCTCTCCCCCTCTATCCCTCTTTCTATATCTCCATCTCATTGTCTCTCCTCTATCTATTGCTCCTTGGTCTCCTATATCTATATCTATATCTATATATATATATATATATCTTTCTCTTGTCTCTCCTCTCTCCCTCTCTATCTATTGCCCCTTGGTCTCCTTCTTTCTCTAACTCTCTCTTTATCTCTCTGTCTCTCTCTTTATCTCTCTCTCTTTATCTCTCTTTCTCTCTCTCTCCCTGCCAGATGAGGCCCTCAGGCTTCTCCAGGAAGCTTTGAGCAGGGCAAAGCGCCACCTGCTGGACACACACCAACTGCAGGGGAAACTCTCTGATACAACTGCCAGAGCCTACGCAAGCATGGGTGAGTCTCTCTCACTCACACACACAGGGTCTCTGATGCCAAAGCTAGAACCTACCCCAGCATGGCTGAATTATATACACACACACACACACATATACACAGACACATAGACACAGCCTCTGTCTCTCTCACACACATATACACACACACACACACACACTTTCTGTCTCACACTCACACTAATGTCCTTCTGTTGCAGGTAACTGGTGTGAGGCGGCCTCCCACCTGAGCCGCAGTGTGTCGTGGGTCCGCGGGCAGTTTGGAGCGGACAGTGTGGAGGTGGGACAGCAGCTCTTCAAACTGGCACAGCTGCACTTCAACGGGTCAGTGCCCCACACAGGGGAGGGGCCGGGGATGTCAATCAACAGGGCTGGGGGAGGGGCCGGGGATGTCAATCAACAGGGCTGGGGGAGGGGCCGGGGATGTCAATCAACAGGGCTGGGGGAGGCGACAGACACATGACGGGATCAGTAGCCAACACGAGAGGGGCGGGGCTTAGGGGCGAGCCAATCATCAGGGCCGGTAGAGGGGACGTAGACGTGACCTCTGACATCAACACAGAGGGAGTCTCTATTGAACACACACACACACACACACACACACATCTGACATCAACACAGAGGGAGTCTCTATTGAACACACACACACACACACACACATACATCTGACATCAACACAGAGGGAGTCTCTATTGAACACACACACACACACACACACACATACATCTGACATCAACACAGAGGGAGTCTCTATTGAACACACACACACACACACATCTGACATCAACACAGAGGGAGTCTCTATTGAACACACACACACATACACACACACACACATCTGACATCAACACAGAGGGAGTCTCTATTGAACACACACACACACATCTGACATCAACACAGAGGGAGTCTCTATTGAACACACACACACATCTGACATCAACACAGAGGGAGTCTCTATTGAACACACACACACACACATCTGACATCAACACAGAGGGAGTCTCTATTGAACACACACACACACACATCTGACATCAACACAGAGGGAGTCTCTATTGAACACACACACACACACACATCTGACATCAACACAGAGGGAGTCTCTATTGAACACACACACACATCTGACATCAACACAGAGGGAGTCTCTATTGAACACACACACACACACACATCTGACATCAACACAGAGGGAGTCTCTATTGAACACACACACACACACACACATCTGACATCAACACAGAGGGAGTCTCTATTGAACACACACACACACACACACACATCTGACATCAACACAGAGGGAGTCTCTATTGAACACACACACACACACACACATCTGACATCAACACAGAGGGAGTCTCTATTGAACACACACACACACACACACATCTGACATCAACACAGAGGGAGTCTCTATTGAACACACACACACACACACACATCTGACATCAACACAGAGGGAGTCTCTATTGAACACACACACACACACACACACACACACACACACACATATCTGACATCAACCAGAGGGAGTCTCTATTGAACACACACACACACATACATCTGACATCAACACAGAGGGAGTCTCTATTGAACACACACACACACACACATACATCTGACATCAACACAGAGGGAGTCTCTATTGAACACACACACACACACACATCTGACATCAACACAGAGGGAGTCTCTATTGAACACACACACACATACACACACACACACATCTGACATCAACACAGAGGGAGTCTCTATTGAACACACACACACACACACATCTGACATCAACACAGAGGGAGTCTCTATTGAACACACACACACACATCTGACATCAACACAGAGGGAGTCTCTATTGAACACACACACACACACATCTGACATCAACACAGAGGGAGTCTCTATTGAACACACACACATCTGACATCAACACAGAGGGAGTCTCTATTGAACACACACACACACACACATCTGACATCAACACAGAGGGAGTCTCTATTGAACACACACACACATCTGACATCAACACAGAGGGAGTCTCTATTGAACACACACACACACACACATCTGACATCAACACAGAGGGAGTCTCTATTGAACACACACACACACACACACACATCTGACATCAACACAGAGGGAGTCTCTATTGAACACACACACACACACACACACATCTGACATCAACACAGAGGGAGTCTCTATTGAACACACACACACACACACACATCTGACATCAACACAGAGGGAGTCTCTATTGAACACACACACACACACACACATCTGACATCAACACAGAGGGAGTCTCTATTGAACACACACACACACACACACACACACACACATATCTGACATCAACCAGAGGGAGTCTCTATTGAACACACACACACACACACATCTGACATCAACACAGAGGGAGTCTCTATTGAACACACACACACACACACACACATCTGACATCAACCAGAGGGAGTCTCTATTGAACACACACACACACACACATCTGACATCAACACAGAGGGAGTCTCTATTGAACACACACACACACACACACACATCTGACATCAACACAGAAGGAGTCTCTATTGAACACACACACACACACACACATCTGACATCAACACAGAGGGAGTCTCTATTGAACACACACACACACACACACACATACATCTGACATCAACACAGAGGGAGTCTCTATTGAACACACACACACACACACACACACATACATCTGACATCAACACAGAGGGAGTCTCTATTGAACACACACACACACACACATCTGACATCAACACAGAGGGAGTCTCTATTGAACACACACACACATACACACACACACACATCTGACATCAACACAGAGGGAGTCTCTATTGAACACACACACACACATCTGACATCAACACAGAGGGAGTCTCTATTGAACACACACACACATCTGACATCAACACAGAGGGAGTCTCTATTGAACACACACACACACACATCTGACATCAACACAGAGGGAGTCTCTATTGAACACACACACACACACATCTGACATCAACACAGAGGGAGTCTCTATTGAACACACACACACACACACATCTGACATCAACACAGAGGGAGTCTCTATTGAACACACACACACATCTGACATCAACACAGAGGGAGTCTCTATTGAACACACACACACACACACATCTGACATCAACACAGAGGGAGTCTCTATTGAACACACACACACACACACACATCTGACATCAACACAGAGGGAGTCTCTATTGAACACACACACACACACACACACACACATCTGACATCAACACAGAGGGAGTCTCTATTGAACACACACACACACACACACATCTGACATCAACACAGAGGGAGTCTCTATTGAACACACACACACACACACACATCTGACATCAACACAGAGGGAGTCTCTATTGAACACACACACACACACACACATCTGACATCAACACAGAGGGAGTCTCTATTGAACACACACACACACACACACACACACACACACACACATATCTGACATCAACCAGAGGGAGTCTCTATTGAACACACACACACACATACATCTGACATCAACACAGAGGGAGTCTCTATTGAACACACACACACACACATACATCTGACATCAACACAGAGGGAGTCTCTATTGAACACACACACACACACACATCTGACATCAACACAGAGGGAGTCTCTATTGAACACACACACACATACACACACACACACATCTGACATCAACACAGAGGGAGTCTCTATTGAACACACACACACACACACATCTGACATCAACACAGAGGGAGTCTCTATTGAACACACACACACACATCTGACATCAACACAGAGGGAGTCTCTATTGAACACACACACACACACATCTGACATCAACACAGAGGGAGTCTCTATTGAACACACACACATCTGACATCAACACAGAGGGAGTCTCTATTGAACACACACACACACACACATCTGACATCAACACAGAGGGAGTCTCTATTGAACACACACACACATCTGACATCAACACAGAGGGAGTCTCTATTGAACACACACACACACACACATCTGACATCAACACAGAGGGAGTCTCTATTGAACACACACACACACACACACACATCTGACATCAACACAGAGGGAGTCTCTATTGAACACACACACACACACACACACATCTGACATCAACACAGAGGGAGTCTCTATTGAACACACACACACACACACACATCTGACATCAACACAGAGGGAGTCTCTATTGAACACACACACACACACACACATCTGACATCAACACAGAGGGAGTCTCTATTGAACACACACACACACACACACACACACACACATATCTGACATCAACCAGAGGGAGTCTCTATTGAACACACACACACACACACATCTGACATCAACACAGAGGGAGTCTCTATTGAACACACACACACACACACACACATCTGACATCAACCAGAGGGAGTCTCTATTGAACACACACACACACACACATCTGACATCAACACAGAGGGAGTCTCTATTGAACACACACACACACACACACACATCTGACATCAACACAGAAGGAGTCTCTATTGAACACACACACACACACACACATCTGACATCAACACAGAGGGAGTCTCTATTGAACACACACACACACACACACACACACACACACACACACACACACACACACATCTGACATCAACACAGAGGGAGTCTCTATTGAACACACACACACACACACATCTGACATCAACACAGAGGGAGTCTCTATTGAACACACACACACACACACACACATCTGACATCAACACAGAGGGAGTCTCTATTGAATACACACATACACACACACACATCTGACATCAACACAGAGGGAGTCTCTATTGAACACACACACACACACACACACACACACATCTGACATCAACACAGAGGGAGTCTCTATTGAACACACACACACACACACACATCTGACATCAACACAGAGGGAGTCTCTATTGAACACACACACACATCTGACATCAACACAGAGGGAGTCTCTATTGAACCCACACACACACACATCTGACATCAACACAGAGGGAGTCTCTATTGAACACACACACACACACACACACATCTGACATCAACACAGAGGGAGTCTCTATTGAACACACACACACATCTGACATCAACACAGAGGGAGTCTCTATTGAACACACACACACACACACACATCTGACATCAACACAGAGGGAGTCTCTATTGAACACACACACACATCTGACATCAACACAGAGGGAGTCTCTATTGAACCCACACACACACACATCTGACATCAACACAGAGGGAGTCTCTATTGAACACACACACACACACACATCTGACATCAACACAGAGGGAGTCTCTATTGAACACACACACACATCTGACATCAACACAGAGGGAGTCTCTATTGAACACACACACACACACACATCTGACATCAACACAGAGGGAGTCTCTATTGAACACACACACACATCTGACATCAACACAGAGGGAGTCTCTATTGAACACACACACACACACACACACACACCTGACATCAACACAGAGGGAGTCTCTACGCACTCCGTAAACACTTTGGACACAATGTGATGTCAGATGGCATGTGCCGAGAGCTGTGAGGTGGGACAGTGATGATTATTAGTAGTGCTCTTGTGTGTAATTAATTTGTGTGTGTGTGTGTGTGTGTACTCAGAGGGCAGGCTGGCCAGTCTCTCTCTGTGATTGCCGAGGCTCAGCGGGTTCTCAGCCTTCACCGCCACGCCCACAGTGAGGAACTACAGGAGCTCAGAGCCATGGAGAACTGCCTTACTGGAGCACTGTGAACACACACACACACACACACACACACACAGGAGCTCAGAGCCATGGAGAACTGCCTTACAGGAGCACTGTGAACACACACACACACACCATCATGCCAAAAACCACACTCATTGTGACAGAATTACACACAAACACAGACTGAGACTGAACACCAAACGGTCAGACTATGTGGATTAAATCTAAATGCAAAAGTATGTGTTTACACTTGGAGCAATCTAACAGAGTAATTTATTAGTCTGATGTTTTTCAGGTGTGTGTGTTGTGTGTTGTGTTTGACCTGCAGGGGGAACTCTCAGTTCACTCTAGAGAATAAAGGAGTTTCAGTTCTTGGCACATGAGAAAAATATAGTGTAAAATATATGTAAATAATTTTTAAGGAAAATAAATATGTGTAAATATGCATCGAATATAATGTAACAAATAAACAAATTTAAGTAATAATGTTAAATAGTATTGTTTTTTCTTTGAATTTCTGTTGAAATTACTGGCTAAAATTGTGTCGGATCATCTAAATATTTCTATGAGATATTAATATTACTGCAGGGCCCTCAGGGAAACCATTTTATTCTATGACTCAGAATGACTTTCTGCCTTAGAATAGCGCGGTCACTAAGCTGGCCTATCAAAGGCTCTGAGCCTGTGGCTATTGGCCCATAACTGCGGAGATGAGTTCTCCTCTGGACCCCCCCGAAGCATGAGAGAGTTCTGGTGATGGTGGAGGAGGTCCACATTGTTAATTATGCTAAATATATTTTAAAAGCTATTAGATTGTAAATGGCTCACCCTGCAGCTTTATGGAGTGGTTGTGGTTGTAAGATGAGAAGCTGAGATCAAGCTGCAGGTGAAAAAAGTACAGTACCAGCCTCTGTGTCTGTCCCAACAGTTTAGTACATGCACACTAACCAACAGACCAGTCTGTCGGTCCCATCAGTTTAATACCCACATGCACACTAACCAACTAACCAACAGACCAGTCTGACGATCCCATCAGTTTAATACTGTACGTGCACGCCAACCAAAGGACCAGTCTGTCTGTCCCAACAGTTTAATACATGCACACTAACCAACAGACCAGTCTGTCGGCCCCATCAGTTTAATACATGCACACTAACCAACAGACCAGTCTGTCGGCCCCATCAGTTTAATACATGCACACTAACCAACAGACCAGTCTGTCGGCCCCATCAGTTTAATACATGCACACTAACCAACAGACCAGTCTGTCGGCCCCATCAGTTTAATACATGCACACTAACCAAAGGACCACCCATCAGTTTAATACCCACATGCCAACCAGCAGCCCAGTCTCTCTCTGACCCTTCAGTTTAATACCCACATGCCAACCAGCAGCCCAGTCTCTCTCTGACCCTTCAGTTTAATACCCACATGCCAACCAGCAGCCCAGTCTCTCTCTGACCCTTCAGTTTAATACCCACACGCCAACCAGCAGCCCAGTCTCTCTCTGACCCTTCAGTTTAATACCCACACGCCAACCAGCAGCCCAGTCTCTCTCTGACCCATCAGTTTAATACCCACACGCCAACCAGCAGCCCAGTCTCTCTCTGACCCTTCAGTTTAATACCCACACGCCAACCAGCAGCCCAGTCTCTCTCTGACCCATCAGTTTAATACCCACACGCCACCCAGCAGCCCAGTCTCTCTCTGACCCTTCAGTTTAATACCCACACGCCACCCAGCAGCCCAGTCTCTCTCTGACCCTTCAGTTTAATACCCACACGCCAACCAGCAGCCCAGTCTCTCTCTGACCCTTCAGTTTAATACCCACACGCCAACCAGCAGCCCAGTCTCTCTCTGACCCTTCAGTTTAATACCCACACGCCAACCAGCAGCCCAGTCTCTCTCTGACCCTTCAGTTTAATACCCACACGCCAACCAGCAGCCCAGTCTCTCTCTGACCCTTCAGTTTAATACTCACATGCCACCTAAAGGGCAGTGATCCCGGTGACCTTTCTGCAGATGATGAGCTGTCCGCCTGTGATGATGCAACACCGCGGCGTTGCCGGGGAGACATCAGTGCGGCGTCCGGCACGGCAGCTGTGCCGGGAGGTTCTCCTTAACGCAGCGAACGGCTCACCGCTCACCGCCGCACGGAGAAGGTCAGCGCAGAGGACGCAAACTCCGTCCTGAGCTGCAGAATGTGCAGGCACGGGGGGGCAACTCTCAAGAGCGCTTTCAGTGCTGCTTTTTAGGGAAGGGTCATTCTGACTTTCGCAGGGGTGAACACACTTATGCAATGCCAATGGACGTCAAAGCTGTTTTGAAAGTGGCCTAATTAACTCTACAGGCAGATTAACTGGTGAACGAGGGAGTCTAGCGTAGGGATGCTATTAAAAAATGCTTTGAGAAGCAGATTCTGTAACGTCCACATGATGACCTCGACTGTACGTCTTCGCTCATGAGGTCACGATGGCAGATTAAAAGAAATCAGACCCAGAGAATACAGTGTATGGTAAATCCTAAATATAGATAGATATAATGCAGATTTAGGATGTAAGCCATATTTTAGAGCCATATTTACAATATGGTAGTTCTTAAATATGAGTCATCGGTAAGACCATGTATTTCCCACACTTCATCGGTAACACCATCTTTTCCCACACTTCAATTCAACATATAAGTCATTCCTTTACATGAGGTTTACTTCCTTTACAGTGCATAAGTCATTCCTTTACATGATAGTGCATTAATACACATTAGAGAATAGGATAAGTAGCCTACTATGTCTTGCAAAATAGCTGTCTATTATAAGAAATATAATATAATTCACAGTAAAATACAATACCACTGTGATATCTAAAAAGCAATACCATATAGTAAATATTTACTGTGAAATGTACCACAATTTGTTACAGTGTATGTAATCATATAATGTGAACGTTGCCCGGCGCAGCAGTGTTGGAGATGTCGGCTTGTGTTGTGGCAAACCCAGGACTGCATGGGAAGTTGGGTCCTCACTGTCCTCTCTCTCAGCTGGGGAAGATGAGAATGATTCAGAGGAACATCACAACACACACACACACACACACACACAGGGATATGACCAGCACACTTTACCAAAATTTCATCTCAACCTCGTCAGATTTAAACCCACAGGAAGGATATGATTAGAGCCACATCCTAGGACTTCGTCTTCGTCATCAGATTTAAAGGGAGACACAGCAGGCAGATGTGACAGCCGTCACAGCATTCCTGACCGTCACAGCAACAGATTCCAATTAGCAGAGCAGGGAAATGACCATCTTTTCTGTCTGAAACAGAAGGGTGTTTGAGCACCGGATCCTCCAGAGCTGTCTGCTGAAGTGAGTGCTCATTGATGTCATCACAGGAATCTCCAGCACGTAGAGGGCTACAGAGCTGCATCTCAGAGTGGTGATCTATTTTACAGCGCTATAGAGCTGGATCTCAGAGGAGTGATCTGTTACAGCGCTATAGAGCTGGATCTCAGAGGGGTGATCTATTTTACAGCGCTATAGAGCTGGATCTCAGAGGGGTGATCTATTTTACAGCGCTATAGAGCTGGATCTCAGAGGGGTGATCTATTTTACAGTGCTATAGAGCTGGATCTCAGAGGAGTGATCTGTTACAGCGCTATAGAGCTGGATCTCAGAGGGGTGATCTATTTTACAGCGCTATAGAGCTGGATCTCAGAGTGGTGATCTATTTTACAGTGCTATAGAGCTGCATCTCAGAGGAGTGATCTGTTACAGTGCTATAGAGCTGCATCTCAGAGGGGTGCGTTAGGAGAGGAGTGATCTGTTTAGCTTACAGTCAGCCCAGACGTGTGTTCAAATATGACAAATGAAGCCAAAAGTTAGTGACCGTTGCCATGTTGTAAAAGCAATTGTTTAAAGTAAACATTTACATTTTTAATTTAATTTCCTAATTGTTTGTTTTTTCAAATTTAAAAGTCTAAAGAAAATACATGTTTGTCTCTGTTTGTCAGATACTTCTAGCTTTAGGGACAACATCCCAATAATCTTGCTTCGTAGTAGTACAGCCCCCTGGGTTGTTTGTGTTCGTTTTGGAGAGTTGTCTTTGGGGAGATGTGTGATTTCCAGGGCAATTACCCAGATGCATAGACAGACCACACAACAGCTCAGTCCCCAGAGCAAAACCACACACACACACACACTGCATGCACATTGTTGTGGAAACACAAACATGCTGCAGGCGACAGGACTGCACGCACACCACTGTGACACAACTACACATATACACAGTCATAAATTAGTCAGGCATTCATCATCATGTAGTCATGAACCCCCCCCCCCCCCCCCCCACACACACACACACACTCAAAACAAACATACAGTAGGAACACCCTTTCTCTCTATCCAGATACTGAATGAGAACTGTAGCAAGAGCACAATCCCTAGGGCTCTGGTGTACAGGATTCAGAGGATGATGTCAAATCTGTTCTAGAATGTTTTGTTTTCCGTGTACAGCAGAGCCTTATAGATTTGACATCATCCTCTGAGTCCTATAAGGCTCTACTCTACATGGAAAAACAAAACATTCTAGAACCAGTTTGACATCATCCTGTTCAGAGCACTAGAGAGAGAGAAGGCTCTGATCCTGTTCCAACCTGAACACTGCTAACAGAACATTCTAGAACAAGTGCGACAGCCATCTTCACCCTTTGAACTGGAGCCATAAAGACCATAGACAGAGACCTCTCTATATGGCTCTGACCATAGACTGTAAAAAATGGATAAAGTCATAAGACATGGCTTTACTCTGAACCCTGATAACGGAACATTCTGGAACAGACTTGACATTGTCTTCTAAATCCTGAACACAGAAAATTCTAGCACAGTGTCAGTCTAGGTCCGGCCCAGATCAGTTTCCAGAAGCAGGGCCAATCCCCACAGCCGCCCGTTGCCCAGCTATCAAGGCACTTACATCACAGAGGCAAGCAGGAGTTCAAGGAGAGTTCTGGGCAACCAGTTCTAGTGCGATCTTCACATTCATTGTTGGGGATTTATGGTGACATGGATGATGTATAAACATGCCTGTTGTCCCCTTACAGCTAACTATGTGCCACGTAACACCTTGATCCGCTTTTTTTGTCGTGACATAGCCATACGCACTACATAATAGTAAGTACGTACTGTAAGTACCATATATAAACAGAATAGTAACGTAAGTAAGTAACACATACATAAACCAAAGTGTGTACCACACCACAGTCGCTCGCTCTGATGCAGTTAGGATAGCCTGTAAAGGATACAGGAATGTTTCCTGTAATCTGAAAGTCTTGGCGGCTATCGAGGCATTCAAAGTAAGAGCTGAAATGCCCAATACTGACCCACAGCCCCTTGTTCATGAACGGAGAAGAACAAACAGCGTGAGCACTGCTTGGTGTCTTCAGCAGGTAGCCTGACTGATCACTTGGGGATACAGGTAACCAGACACACCTGAGGAGTGCCCTTGAAAGCTGTGGATGAGTCAGCAATCCAATCTGTGTGTGTGTGTGTGTGTATGTGTATGTGTATGTTTAATATATCTGGTGTGTATTTGTGTGTGTGTGTATGTGTGTATGTATAAAATATCTGTTGTGTGTATTTGTGTGCATGTACGTCTGTGTGTGTGTGTGTGTGTGTGTGTGTGTGTATGTGTGTATAATATATCTGGTGTGTGTGTGTGTGTGTGTGTGTGTGATAAGTCTAGTATGTTTGTGTGTGTGTGAGGGAGATGAGTTTCCTTCGTACAGAACACCAAATTGTCTGATGAAAGGAGCTGATTGGCTTGAGTGCTCTGATTAACAGCTCACTGGGAGGTTATCCAAGAGGCACACAAACACACACACACACACACTGACACATCAATATTCCCTCTCTTGCCAACAGACACAAACATTCACACACATACTGTACATTATATACACTCCAACATTGATACTTACTTGCGCACACACTTTGGCTGCCCCTGTGTCTATGAAGGTAAGGATAACTTGAGTTGAGGTGTGTGTGTGTGTGTGTGTGTAAGGATGGCTGAATTGTGTGTGTGTGTGTGTGTGTGTGTGTGTGTTAGTAAGGATGGCTGAATTGTGTGTGTATGTGTGTGTTAGTAAGGATGGCTGAATCGTGTGTGTGTGTGTGTGCGTGTGTGTGTGTGTGTGTTGGTAAGGATGGCTGAATTGTGTGTGTGTGTGTGTGTGTGTGTGTGTGTGTGTGTGTGTGTGTGTGTGTGTGTGTGTGTGTGTTGGTAAGGATGGCTGAATTGTGTGTGTGTGTGTTAGTAAGGATGGCTGAATTGTGCGTGTGTGTGTGCTGGTAAGGATGGCTTGAGCGCCATGTGAGATAAGAGGTGCAGTTCAGTATGAAAAAGGAACAAGAGGGCTGTGGTGCTGTTAGGATGTGTGTGTGTGTGCGTGTGCATGTGTGTGTGTGTGTGTGCTCGTGTAAGTGTGTGTGTGTGTGTGCTCGTGTACGTGTGTGTGTGTGTGTGCACAATAGGTGTTGGTCAGAGACTTTGAAACTGAGAGAGAGCAAGTGAGTGAGCAAGTGTGTGTGTGGAATGGTCTCCATTATTTCCTGATGTCAGTATCTATCAGAGAGTGTGTGTGTGTGTGTGTGTGTGTGTGTGTGTGTGTGTGTGTACCTGTGTGTTATCTGTACCCACAGAGTGAGTGAAGAGCTTTCATCTCCTCTTCTAGTGCCAACACACACACACACACCTGCCAATCACAACAAACCACCTCTGCAGCAGAACTCAGGCAAGGACACACACACACACACACAGCTAGACACAGAGAGGGGTACAGATAGAGGGACAGGAGGAAAATAATGTGTGTTTTTTTTAACATAAACACTAGTCTTTAAACTACTAATACATTTACTGTACTCTTTCCACAGATAATTAATTTATCCATCGCTGCAGCTTACAGGTATACTTTTATTTACATGCTTTTTTTTAAAGTGCTCTAGGGCAAATCTTAACCGGGTACACAATTCTCTCTGCTCTTACTGTGTGTGTGTGTGTGTGTGTGTGTGTGTGTGTGTGTCTCTGTGTGTGTGTGTGTCTGTGTGTCTACAGTATGTGTGTGTGTGTCTGTGTGTCTACAGTATGTGTGTGTGTGTCTGTGTGTCTACAGTATGTGTGTGTGTGTGTGTGTGTCTGTGTGTGTGTGTCTGTGTGTCTACAGTATGTGTGTGTGTGTCTGTGTGTCTACAGTATGTGTGTGTGTGTGTCTGTGTGTCTACAGTATGTGTGTGTGTGTGTGTGTGTGTCTACAGTATGTGTGTGTGTGTGTGTGTGTGTCTACAGTATGTGTGTGTGTGTGTGTGTGTCTGTGTGTGTGTGTCTGTGTGTCTACAGTATGTGTGTGTGTGTCTGTGTGTCTACAGTATGTGTGTGTGTGTGTCTGTGTGTCTACAGTATGTGTGTGTGTGTGTGTGTGTGTCTACAGTATGTGTGTGTGTGTGTGTGTGTGTCTACAGTATGTGTGTGTGTGTGTGTCTACAGTATGTGTGTGTGTGTGTGTCTACAGTATGTGTGTGTGTGTGTGTGTGTGTGTCTACAGTATGTGTGTGTGTGTGTGTCTACAGTATGTGTGTGTGTGTGTGTGTGTGTCTACAGTATGTGTGTGTGTGTGTGTGTGTGTCTACAGTATGTGTGTGTGTGTGTGTGTGTGTGTGTCTACAGTATGTGTGTGTGTGTGTCTACAGTATGTGTGTGTGTTGCTGCAGAGCTCTGAGGCTACAGCAACGCTGGACAGAGAGAAAGTGAGTCCAATAGTGAATGGAGAGAGAGAGAGAGAGAGAGAGAGAGATGAGAGGGAGATGAGAGATGAAGAGAGGGAGAGTTAGAGTGAGAGAGAGATGAGAGGGAGATGAGAGGGAGATGAGAGATGAAGAGAGAGGGAGAGGGAGGGAGAGTTAGAGTGAGAGAGAGAGAGAGAGAAAGAAAGAGAGAGAGAAAGAGAGAGAAACGGCATGTTGACAGACCAGAGGAAGATGCAGAGAGAGAAAGTGTGAGAGTGTGTGAGAGAGCTACAGACTGTAGATTTAGAGTGTGTGAGAGAGTATACGTATATTGGTATATATACTCCCGTGAGGGAAATTTGGTCTCTGCATTTATCCCAATCCGTGAATTAGTGAAACACACTCAGCACACAGTGAACACACAGTGAGGTGAAGCACACACTAATCCCGGCGTAGTGAGCTGCCTGCTACAATGGTGGCGCTCGGGGAGCAGTGAGGGGTTAGGTGCCTTGCTCAAAGTAGACAATGTGAGAGAGAGCTAGGCTGTCTGATTGATTGATGGTGGCTCCCCTGCCTCTGATCAGCAGGTCATTAGGGGGTCACGGTGAACACACACAGTGATCTCTGACCCGCAGTAGGTATCGATCCATGAGGGGTTCACCATGGTGCACCCAGGGTAGGAGTTATCAGATGGCGTCTTATCCGTCATGCAATCAAAATCAGCCTGAAATCAGAGCCCGCCTCACAGACGTACCCTACACTCTCGTCTGCGTCATTGGAGTGTGTGTGTGTGTGTGTGTGCGTGTATGTGTGTGTGTGGCGTCCAGTACAGGATGATAATGGACAGGCGTGAGTAGTGAGCCGGTGTGTGTGTGTGTAACATAACATCCCCCCCCCACACACACATACACACACCAGACCGGCTCACTATATCTAACGCCTGTCCATCATCCTCCTGGACGGAACGTCATGTATTATTCACTGTCAGCGAGCACCACCGGTCACCACGGCGTTCATCACTGCTGCTCCATCAACCCCACCCCTAACAGTAGGTGGGTTTCCATTAACCCTAAAAATGCCCAAAAGGAAAAAAACGAGTAATGGAAACACTCAAAATAAAAATAAAAACTCACAAATCACAAAAATGTCTATATGCTCACATGAGGTGGTTTTTCAAGATAGCACTGTTAAAGGGACACCAGGAACGCCTGAGTGCTTTTTCTCTACGAAGCTCCCCCTAGCGTCTGTACGTGTCGATACGTGTGCAAGCCCTCGCTCGGTCTGAAGCTCTTTTCCTTTTCTTTGCATCTTCCGTGAAGAGTTTGCAGGATGTAAACTGATCCTGCTTCTCGCGATGTCTGTCGAAGATGATTAATTAACACGAAAATGTTGCCTGGTGTCCCTTTAACCAAAAATGAAATGGAAAATTTTTTCACATTTAGGTGGGTTGTTTATACACATTCAAAAAGGTGGCACGTTTCATGTGATCTGATAAATAGACAGACTTATTTTTAGCGTTGATTTAGAGGTGATTCCTAAGCCTACACCAAACAAAATACAAAATAAAGGCATTTATAACAGTAATTGTGGACAATGCCCTCCCAAACAGAATTATGAAACACTTGTATCACTTGTATGGATACACCGACCAACTGTGTTTTTTCAATTTCGTTTCGATTGGTTACGTTTTGCGCAAATCGGTAAAAAAAACCCAGACTTACTCCAAAAGACTAAAAGAGCTCTGATGGGACAGCATGGCACAAAGGACAGGGAGAGAGAATCCCATTTCATTCTCAAACCTTGTAGATACCCTTTAAACCATAAGCAGTGTTTTTCTTTCAACGCACAACTTTGACAACATTGTACAGAAACGGTCAAACTTTGACTGGTCAATTTCGTACCATGAATGATTAAGTTACTCCAGATTTGAATTTGTATTTGAATTTGAGAGGCAGGTAGGAGTGTGTCAGTCCCCAGGTTAAGAGTGAGTCAGAGAGAGGGATGCATGTTCATCACAGACAGGAGTGTTTTGGCAGGAGATAAGTAGCCACTGAACGAAACTGGAAATCTGTGAAACCAAATTCTGCGGTGAACTCGATACTCACCGTAAGACGGCCAGACAGAGCCACTGACAGATCCCCGCTGTGTGTATGCGTGTGTGTGTTTGTGCATGCGTGTTTGTCAGCATGTTCTGTACCTGTGTTTGTGTATGCATTTACTGTATATTGTGTGTGTATGTGAGTTAGTGAGAGTAGTTATATATTGTGTGAATGTGTGTGATTATGAGTTTATGTTTTGTGTGTGTGTGTGTGTGTGTGTGTGTCCTTGTCTGTGCATGTCTGTAGGCCTATGTATGAATGTCTGTATGTATGCATGTGACTGAGAATGTGTGTGTATACCGTGCCCTATTTTCACCCTTTCACATGTATGTGTCACTTGATATTTATTTCCATTCAAACCAAGACAACAGATTCCTAAAGAAACGCAAGCACCCACCCCATAAGGCTATATACATTATCTCTAGACCAAAAATAACATTGTACAGTGACTCTGAGAGCTGTAAACAGTGTTGTAAGGCTGCATGTACAAAAGCGCTGGGAGCTCCAGTGGAATTTTGATTTCACAACGAGAATTCTCGGTCTAACCACTGATGTGCTGAGTGAGTGAGTGGAAATAGGGCACCCACCAGCTCAGCACCAAACTCCAAGCACGGTAAACAAAGTGTAATATTTTAGGCCGTAAAAGCTCCCGTTAAGAACCATCCAGATTGAAATTGGTACTTTTATGATAGGGGAGCATGCATGCGTGCGTGCGTGCGTGCGTGTGCGCGCGTGCGTGCGTGTGCGCATGTGTGTGAATGATACCTCTGTATCTCCCACCCTGTGCCAATCTCCTGTCTTCATCTCATGTCCACCTGACATGAGGTTGTCCATCATCTTTGCATCATTTCCAGGTCAGTAGTCCTGTGCCATGAATTACCACCCCACCTACTCCCAGCACACACATACACACACACACACACACACACTAACTCTCTCTCTCTCACACACTAACACACACACATAGTCCAGTGCAAGGCGAAAAGGCAGCAGTTTTTTAAAAAAGATAATGATATAGATATTTTCAATAAGGTCCCACCTTTAAACGTTTTGAACTTTTTAGTATGTATTGATGTAAAGAAACTTATCTAAGCTATTTATTTATTTGGTCGTTGATTTTGTAAACATCATATGAATACTTTCCAACTGCCTTGATATAGCCATAGCTGCTGAACTGGCAATAAATGGAAACAATCAATCAATCCAGTGCAAGGCATGGTGTCATGCTATTTATTATCACCCCACCTACCCCCATCACCCCTGCACACACACGCATACACACACACACACACACGCTCATAGTCCTGTGTTAAGCGCCATGGTCTTATTAATCCCATCCCACCGTCTCCTTGCCCCCTAACATCCATCCAACACGCCGGTCCTCACTGTCACTGACACGCAACCCATGATGGAGCGCGCTGTGGGCTGACCGCTCCTGCATGTTGGGGAGTAGAGAGAGAGAGACCCATGATGGAGCGCGCTGTGGGCTGACCGCTCCTGCATGTTGGGGAGTAGAGAGAGAGAGACCCATGATGGAGCGCGCTGTGGGCTGACCGCTCCTGCATGTTGGGGAGTAGTGAGAGAGAGAGGCAGGTGGTGTGGGCAGGGCGGCCATTACTCTCCCCTCTCCCTCCCTAAGGCTATTATCCTAATTCAGGAGCCAAACACACCAAATGATGGCCGCTCCGTGCCTGATGAATCTTTAATGGATACTCACACAAATAAGTGTGTGTGTGTGTGTGATTTGTGGATTTAAATAAATAATTAAAATGTGTGTGTCAGTGTTTCAGAGAGAGAGAGAGAGAGAGAGAGAGAGAGAGAGAGAGGAGGAAAGAGAGTTTGGGTGAGCTCTCTGTCTCTTTGTCTGGACAGTAAATACATACCGAGCACATGCTTCTGTATACAGCTATCCTCCCTCTGCGTGTGTAACAAGAATCTCATGAGTGTGTGTGTGTGTGTGTGTGTCAATACTCCACCAGGTCTGGGCCAAGTCTTCTGCCCTACCGCGACTGTCTGGTAATCTGTCGCCATAGAGACAGACTCCATTCCACCTATAGCAGTCTGCGAGTCTGTCGCCATAGCGACAGACATGAGTGATGAACACTCGCTGCACCTCTGGTAGTCTGATGGTGCACAGGAGGGGAAATGACATGCTTCAGACATGGCGCAACACAGTAACTACTCCAGAGGCACACAGCTGTGAGAACTACACACCTCTGCAGTGCACACACACACACACACATGCACACACACACAGTCATCTTACCAGACCATACACACCTGCTACCCTTCTGGAGGGCCCTACGTGGGCCAGATCGGGCTGCACTTGCCTCTGGGGCATCAAAACAGCTCTTTTGGATGGCAGAGTGTGTAGGAGTGATGGGCATACGCTAGGATGCTAACCACATAGCCACCCAGCATCAGGACCATAAATCACACCTCACCCCTCCCTCCCTTATGCAAACACACACACACACACACACACACACACACAACCAAACACACACACACACACACACACACACACACACACAGGACGGTCTCAGGGAGACATCATAAGAAGACAGTCCCACTGGCTGCACTCACTTTTCACACACACACACTGTTACGCTATTCAGGGCAGGTTGAACAGTGTTTGCGCTGCTGCGCTACTTTGTTGCGTTTACACTCCTGCTGTTCCTTCTGTCCCCCTACTACCCCCCCCCCCCCCCCCCCCGGGTTTTGAACCATATTTGTCGCCTAATTTGTTGGCCTTTCTAAATAAGTCCGATTTTCCCTTTGTGAAAATCTTTTTCCGTGGTGGTCGCACTGCGCGCTGTTGGTGCGCATCAACTTGTCGTGATCGCCCTTTGTTCTTGTGCCCTAGATTTTCGGTGACTTGTTTTCCTAGTGCATTTTTCGTCTTTTTGCCCGTTTAGAGAATTTTGTGTGTTACTCGCAATGTTTGATTTAGACGCGTTTATTCTCGCTCCTACACAGGAGATTTTGTTAACTGTAACGCGTGATGACCTTGTTAGAATCGCTGGCCACTATAAACTTGAGGTGAGTGGTAGCCCTTCCAAGGCTGAGCTTCAGGATAAGCTTATTGAAGAATTGCGAGAACGGGGAGTGTTTGAGAAAGTATCTCCTGACGTATCTACGTCGCCTGGTAAAAACCCTCCTACTGACCCTTCACCTTCACCTAGTAAAGCTTCACTGGAATTGAAACGTTTACAGTTAAGAGAAAATTAAATTGAATGGGAACGCGAAAAAACTAAATTGGAGGCTGATAGACAGACAATACGAGAACGAGAAAAAAGAGAGCACGAATTGAGATTGAAAGACCTTAAGTTTGCGCAAGCATTACGTATTAAAGAACTCGAGTTGAAGGCCCGTGAGGCTGGTGTTCCATTCAGGCCAGATCAATTTGACATAACTCAAAACATTCGCCTTGTTCCACCTTTCAGTGAGAGCGAAGTTGATAAGTTCTTTGCACATTTCGAGTGCGTAGCGACGACATTTAAATGTCGTGTAGCGACGCTACAATGTGTGTTCAAGGGAAAAGCGCAGGAAGCTTATTCCTCAATTCCAGACGCAGCAGATTACGAAAAAGTCAAACATGCTGTTTTACGCATCTATGCTCTTGTGCCAGAGGCTTATCGACAAAAGTTTCGCACTTATCACAAACCGGAAGCTCTCACATATGTAGAGTATGTTAGAGAAAAGGAAATGTTATTTGATCGCTGGCTTAGTTCTCAAGAAGTGACAACTTTCCAATCTCTTCGTGACTTGATTATTCTTGAAGACTTTAAAAACGGTCTTCCTCAAACAGTCGCTACCCATGTTAGTGAGCATAAAAATCTGACTCCTGGTCATGCAGCCGTGCTTGCTGACAAATATGTGCTCACACATAAGCGTGTCCCTTCTAATTCTAAGTTTCCACAAAACGTTTCTAGTCATCCAAATGTGCCTAAGATGTTTAGAGAAACCATGCCCGTGTCTGCCCGCTCTCCAGGTAGCCGTCTGCCGGCATCTAATGCTACAGTTCCGACCTGCGCCTACTGTAAGAAACGTGGGCATGTTCTGGCCGAGTGTTATTCTCTAAAGCGTAAAAATAAGGCAGCGAATCAACCAGCTTCCTATAGATCAGAGGTGGGTTTGTGTGTTTCAAACTTGCCCGTGAGTAGAGAAGACACCAATACTGACAATCACAGTTTTTTGCGTCTTTTATAATGGATGGCTTTGTCTCTTTGCCCGGTGAGCCTAGTGAGCGCGTTCCGATAAAAATTCTGCGTGATACTGGTGCCTCACAGAGCTTTATTTTGAAAGATGTGTTGCCTTTCAGTGATAAGACTTCTACTGGTGATAGTATTCTTGTACGTGGATTCGAAATGGGTTATGTTAATGTCCCTCTGTATGAGATTTCTCTTATGTCTGACTTAGTTACTGGCAATGTTACCGTGGGCGTACGCCCTTCCTTGCCTATTGAAAACGTAGCGGTGCTACTTGGTAACGATTTGTGTGGTGGAAAAGTCTTGCCTGGCCCCATTGTGTCTCATGCATTCCCCAAAACATGTACTGATGACCTGTCATTTAAATTCCCCGAGGTTTTCTCCTCTAGCGTTGTTACTCACGCTATGGTGAAAAATGCAAAAGAGACTGCAATTGAGGATCAACTTGATCTTAGTAATACGTTTATTGCTCGACCTTCACACTCTAACGATAGTGATTTACTTTTGAATTCTGTTTCACTGTCGTTTCCTTCTGATGTTCCTAATTTATCTATGAGTCGAGAGCAGCTTATTAAGGAACAGAAAATTGACCCGTCTCTGTCTTTTCTCTTTTCAGAAGCTATTTCTGAAGAAGACATTGAGCATTCGCCGCACGGCTATTTTATACGAGATGGTGTCTTATTCCGCAAGTGGAGGCCTTTTTCAAATTGTTGTCCCAGTCTCTTTTCGTGATAAAGTTTTGAGTTTAGCTCATGACCATCACTTCGCGGGTCATCTCGGCGTAAATAAGACCACTGAGAGAATTTTACGCCATTTTTTTTGGCCAGGTATTAAAAGAGATGTTGTGAGATATTGCCGAACATGTCATTTATGTCAGGTCACTGGTAAACCTAACCAGGTGATTCCACCTGCGCCTTTACAGCCGATTCCAGTTACATCTGAGCCCTTTGAACACGTTATATTAGACTGTGTTGGACAATTGCCTAAAACAAAGTCTGGGAATCAATGGTTACTCACCATAATGTGTAGCTTGACCCGTTTTCCAGTGGCAATTCCGCTCCGTAAAATTACAGCTGCTGTCATCATCAAGGCCCTGATGGGTTTCTTCTCTCTATTTGGCCTTCCGAAAACCGTTCAGACAGACCGTGGTACCAATTTCATGTCCCGAGTGTTTGCACAAGCTATGCGCCAGCTCGCGGTCCACCATGTTACATCCAGCCCATATCATCCGCAAAAACTCAAGGTGCACTCGAGAGGTTCCATCAAACTTTGAAAAATATGCTAAAGTGTTTCTGTCTTGAGTTCCAGCGTGATTGGGATGAAGGTGTGCCGCTCGCTCTTTTTGCCGTGCGCGAGGTAGTGCAGGAGAGTTTGGGTTTTAGCCCGTCAGAACTTGTTTTCGGGCACACGGTTCGTGGGCCTTTAAAGCTGCTAAAAGAGTCGTGGCTCACTTCAACCGTCATAAATGATGACGCTCGCGCAACGAAAATGGCGCTGTCCAAAAAGTGTGGTGCTGAAGTTGTATCGTCGCTGGTGGTTATGGCCCAAGCTGAAAATGCGTCTCCGTTGGTACAACAGGGTGCTGTGGCGAGTGCTTTGTTGGAAGATGAGGGTCGTACTCAATCAGTCGAGGTTATTGAAGGGAGAATGAAAAATTCTGAGGTTCTTAATGACCTAAATTCTTTCTTGTCTAGTTTATCCACATTAGAACGTAATGATTTAATCTCCTTGATTAAATTACATGAGGATATGTTTCCTGATGTGCCTCGTCGCACAACGGTAATTGAACATGACATTGATGTGGGTTCCACATGCCCAATCAAATAGCATCCTTATCGCACAAATCCACACAAAAGGATGTTGTTTCAGAATGAGGTAAACTTCATGCTGAAAAATGGCATTGCAGAACCTAGTAATAGCCCATGGAGTTCGCCTTGTTTTCTAGTTCCGAAGAGTGATGGTTCCATGCATTTTTGCACAGATTTTAGAAGGGTGAATGCCGTTACGAAGCCTGACAGCTACCCATTACCGCGCATTGACGACTGTGTTGACCGCCTGGGCTCAGCTGTATTTGTCAGTAAAATCGACCTGTTGAAGGGTTACTGGCAAATTCCACTGGCACCTCGTGCCAAAGAGATCTTGGCCTTTGTGACGCCAGATCACTTCTTACAGTATACCGCCATGACCTTTGGCCTTCGTAACGCGCCCGCCACTTTTCAAAGGCTCATCAATGGCGTTCTTGATGGCGTGCCTAATTGCGAGGCCTATTTGGATGATTTGGTGATCTATAGCGCCACCTGGACTTCGCATATGGCACATCTCTCAACTGTGTTTCGCAGGCTATCGGAAGCTAATTTAACCATTAACCTGGCTAAATGCGAGTTTGGCCAGGCTACTGTGGTATACCTGGGTAAAGTGGTTGGGCGTGGGCAGGTGCGTCCTGTCCAGTCTAAAGTTGAGGCGATTCTGAATTATCCTCCTCCAACCACCCGCCGCAAACTCCGTCGCTTCCTTGGCATGGTAGGCTACTACCGGTCATTTTGCAAAAATTTCTCTGCCATTGCATCGCCCCTCACTGATTTGCTCAGCTCGAAAGTGACTTACAATTGGACTCCACGGAGTCAAGCTGCTTTCGAGTCTGTTAAAGCACTGCTGACTACTGCACCCGTGCTAGCCGCTCCTGATTTTTCTCGACCTTTTTCCATCGCTGTTGACGCGAGTGACTTGGGAGCGGGAGCTGTTCTTTTGCAACAGGACAGGGATGGTCTTGAACACCCTGTCTGTTTCTTTTCGCGCAAATTTAACCATCATCAGCGGGCTTACTCGACCATAGAAAAGGAAGCCCTTGCTCTTGTGCTTGCCTTTCAGCATTTTGAGGTGTATGTTGGAGGTGCTGTGTGTCCGGTTGTGATCTATACAGATCACAACCCCTTAGTTTTTCTCGATCGCATTCGCAATTGTAACCAGCGCTTAATGCGGTGGAGTTTGATTCTGCAAGGTTATAACTTGGAGATTAGGCACATCCGAGGACGCGACAATGTAGTTGCAGATGCATTGCAGATGGATTGTCTCGTGCTTTGCGCTGCTGCGCTACTTTGTTGCGTTTACACTCCTGCTGTTCCTTCTGTCCCCCTACAGGCCATCTTGCGTCCCGCCAAGTGCTGATTGGGGCCAAGGGCAACGTCTATAAGGACGCCTTGTTTGACGCTGGGCGCTCTCTCTCACATTCACTTCCCATCCGATCCCGTCGGCAGACGCAGGGCAGCTTCGTGGTGCCTCGCTGGCACGTCACGTTCTTTGTTTAGCCTGTTGTGTAGATTTAGTTATTTTGTTGTCCAAGCACATTCCCCATATGGGATTGATCTTTGTTGTCTTTAGTTAATTCATATTTAGAGCAGGTGGTATTCGGTGATGGGTTTTCACGTTATTTAGTTTAGGTTTAGTTCAGCACAGCAGTAAGCGGACCCGGAAGACTCCATGAAAAAAAAAAAACATGTCTTTTGTTTCTGGTCGGGAGTCAGGAAAGATCCATATTTCCCCGCAGATATGTGTGGTCAGGGTTTCCTTTCTGTTCTGTTTTGGTTGCTTTAGTACCACCATGCTCCGTTTATGTCAAACCACAATCCTTCATTAAATTAAGTTGTTATGCACCGTCACCGCTTGTCTATGGCCTTTGTATGTTATGTTGCACCATTTCATATCATTTGATGGTCTCGTAACACACACACACACACACACACACACACACACACACACAAACTCCAAGGCTAGTCTCTCAGGGAGACATGATGGTTCAGATGCTCCCCTCTGCTCTCCCCTCCACTCAGAGCTCCCCTCCTCATCCATAATTAAATCTGTGTGAAGACATTAGCCTGCTCTGCCATCAATCACAACAAGGTCACTCCACACACACACACACACACACACAGCACTGACCGCCACACAGAAACACAGCACACAAAAAGAGAGATGGGGAGGGAGATAAAGAAGGAGGAAGAGAGAGAGAGGGAGTAATGGAGGGAGAGAGAACAGGAAGAAGGGATAGAGGGAGAGAGACAGGGAAGAATGGAGAGATGGAGGGAGATAGAGAGGCAGAAAGGGATAGAGAGAGGGATAGATGGAGAGAGAGAGAGGGAGGGAGGAAGGGAGATAAAGAAGAAGGAAGGAAGAGATGGAGAGAGATAGAGATGGAGGAGAGAGATGGTGGAGTGGAGATAGAGAGATCAGAAGGGAGAAAATAAGGGATGAAGGAAGAGGGTTTGAGAGAGATAGAGAGAAAGAGGGGGAGAAGAAGAAAAGAAAGGGAAAGGAGATAGACAAAAAAGAGGAAGACAATAAAAAGTGAGAGAATGAAGAGATGGAGAGAGGATGAAGTAAAGAGCAAAGGAGGGAGAGAGAATAGAAGATGAGATGGACAGAAGACAAGGAGAGAAAGAAAAGGAGTGCTATAGAGACTGGAGAGAAACAGGGAGTGAGAAAAGATCAGATGAATGTCAGAGGAGAAGAGAAGGAAGCAGAGATGGAGGGAAAGAGAGAGGAGGAGGACGAAGAGGAGGAGGGGTAGTGATTTTTTCAGGAACTGGAACAAGAGGTCCCAGGCCTTCAGAGTATAAACAGTGGTCTATTGAGCAAGACCTGGTGACATGAAGTCTGATACATACACACACACACACACACACACACACCAATACACACTCTTTATCTCTTTACCTCTCTTTCTCTCTCCCTCTCTCTCTCTCTATCACACACCCTCCAGTCCCTGAGATTTCAGTTTCTACTTGTTGTTGAGTACACAGCAAGGTCATGAACACAAATCACCCACAAGGACTGAGCTGAAAAATGACAAACCTCTTAAAAGAACACGCCGACTTTTGGGACTTTAGCCTATTCACCGTATTCCCCAGAGTTAGATAAGTCGATACATACCCTTCTCATCTCCGTGCATGTAGTTACTCGGTCTGACACACTCACCGCTAGCCTAGCTTAGCACAAGAGCCTCGATGTGGCCGACTTCAATAGCCTACACCTCCCAATAGTGACAAAAGAATTTCATTTGCATAGTTACAACGTGTACAAATAACAATGTTAAATGAAACACAGCTATTTTGTAGACATATATATACATACTTGGGACCATAGATATTAGGAAGCTAGATACCGCATTGGGCTCCCAAACGTATGTAAATAGCAACGCCATCTTGGTGGGGGCAATCAATAACTGGAGGCCAATGGAGAAGCATGTGACTCTGACTGGAAATCAAACAGGTGTCTCTGATCGCGTCCGACAGAGTTGCGTCTGAACCCGACCCGAACCCGACAGGCATTTTCATTTTTATGTCCGAACCCGATCCGAGCCCGACGCAGATGATGCCTCAGTTATTCCCATGCTAGTGATTAAACGTTCACGTTTGTGGATAGCCTGTCTTTTTAGCCCATTAAACGGAACACACAACAAATTGTCTACAGAATCAGATGAGCGTGCACGCACGCAGGTCACACACAGCGCACATTAACACAAGAGGCCCAAGCAAGCATAGCCTATTGAAATAGAATTCTTGTCTTACCATTGACGAAACGTCGTGAAATGAACTGCAACAGTCTTTGAAACTACAGTGCCTCTGTCACTGATATGCAGCATCGACGTTAATTGGTGCAACTCGAGGAAATCCTCATCCAGTTGAACGAGACGACCTTATAACCTACCGGTAGCCTATGTCTTTACCACAGTATGCAACGCAAATAATCTTAAAATCTCCTGATAGGCTAACAACTTTTTTTAATGTCACCCAAGACTGTGCTTATGTGCATATGTGCATAACCATTTGTTTATGTAGTCGTGACAACGCGTCTGCATGCCTGAAATGTGTTGTCACGATAAACAAATCTTGCACACAGGAAGAAAGCTATTAGGTCTTTTTTACATTTTACTTTATTCTCAAAAAACAAACGTTTGCATCATGTAAAGCATACCTGTTGGTTACCTAACATAATAAGGAATTTTAAATGTAAAGCTTCCAATGCATATCGCCCCCATGTGTCCGAACCCGGACCGAACCCGATTACAATTTCTAAATATTTGTCCGAACCCGACCCGACCCGTCGGGTCCCGTCGGGCTCGGGTCGGGTAGCCACACTCTAACACACACACACCAGGAACACACACCAAACCACACACATGCACATCTTACCCACTCTTACACACACACCAAACCACACACATGCACATCTTACACTCTTACACACACACCAAGAACACACACAGAACCACACACATGCACATCTTACCCACTCTTACACACACACACACACACACCAAACCACACACATGCACATCTTACCCACTCTTACACACACACACACACAGACATATTACAAATACACAGTATCACAAACCACACACACACACACATAGCACATATAATATTCATACAAACACTAGTTCTCATACAGTCCTCATGCTCATATTAAGTTAAGTTGACTTTATTGTCTCCCTTAAGATACTGTAAATGTGTCTGGGACATGAGAGTTCACACTTCTCACATGTAACAAGTCACAACCATATACATGCAGTATACAACATTACGTTCACAAGTGGCAGGAGGCCTATTATACAGTGATATAAGAGATTAAGACAGGCTAACAGCACTGGACCAGGCTGCTCCACCTATCTGACCCACGGTCTGTCAATCCATTTGGACCCGTCTGAGGGGAACCAGACCAGCCCGCCCAGCACTAATAAGCAGGGAAATCCAATCAAGCTGTTTCCCCCTCTCTGCCTCTGAGTCTTCATTAGCGAGCGATTACGCAACAACAGCACAGGGTCACTGCTAGGTCCAAACGCAGAGGAGACGCCAGGAGCATACTGTCTGTAGACTATAGCCTACCGGTGGGGTAAGACCTTTTCCTATGCACCTAACATCCGCAAGTCGTCAAATAATTCCACTAACATGCGCTAGTCGTGGAATAATTATGCTAACATCCAGTCTTGTTGTGACATAACTACTGTTTGCTAACGTGGGATAGTCCTGAATTAATTACGCTAACAGGCTAGTCGTTAAATAATTATCTTAACGTTGGGTAGAGGTGAAATAATGCTCTGATGTGCTGGAGGAGGCGTAAAGTGGGCATCGCTTTCAAATGGCCACTTCAGTCGCGCATTATGCGGCGTGAAACTTTAGTACCACTTTCAGCCACTGTACGTTGCTCTGCCACTGTACATCGCTCTGTCAGTAGCCTGACTGCCGCCCCTTCTGAAAAAGCAGGAGGCTACCGTTAAACATAATTGTTGCAGAGAGGAATCCCAGCCTACTAATTCAATAACAAAATAAATCATGCATAATTAAACATTACCTCGTTTTAGGCTACTTGGGTATGGCTTAAGGCTTGACTACACGGTGGTACCGAACATCGAAATCTGCTTTTGATAGCCTACCGGTGCCGCTACACAAAACGAAAAAATATCTTAATTTGCTGTCTACGTTATTGTCAGTGTTGTGGGTAACGCAACTACGCAAATCAAAACAGTGTCTTGTGTGATAATTGAGCCAGTAGAGAAGTAACTGTTCAGAATTAATCTGTAGCCTTGGGTAGGCTTCTGCAGAAAACAATGTTATTGGCAATTTAATACTATCTAGCGACATTTTTAACAGGCTAGACAACTATGACTCACGTTAATTTGCCCTACTTCTTGACTGCAATGTAGTCAATTGACTGCTTGACATGTCATTTTTATTTTTCTGTACAATAAACAAATACATCTGCTTTATGCCGCAGAATTACATTCATATTTGGCTGACTGCAGACGCGCCACTTCCCTCCCCATATTCCAAGATTAACTCATTGAATGCCAAGCTGTTTTCGGAAGCTTTGTCCTAGAGTGCCAGCAATCTAGACCATTGTTGATGATTTTTGTACAGCCACAGCATATTCTGTGTTATAGCTATAAACACATACAATGGCTCGTTTGAAAGGTGAGACTTTAAGCTCTCAGTGGGTGCAAACCGTATATATTTACACGCCTCTATTCCTGAGAAATCCCAAGCTAAACAGTGGCTAGTTTTCATCAAAATCCCTGTTTTTTTTTCTAGAAATGGAGATATTGCGTCTTTTATGAGTCACTATCACCGACATATTCGGCACTCTGGCAAGGGCGTGCCCTCTTGCAAGCACGACTCGGCCTACCACCCACTCCACTAGGCCCGGCTCGTGGTGGAGATGGAACTCCCTCCTCAGCACAGTGTTCAGTCAATTCTTGTAATGTTTTCGACCTGTCGTGGTCAGAGTCATCTTGTCTTAGTAGAAAGGTGGACTCATCCAGCGTTGTCTGGCGAAAACGCACCTGCTGCAATATCTTTTTCTTCGACTTTTTCATTTCTCCTTTCAGCACCTGAGAAGTGTTGCCTGCAAAGTTTCTGGGAAGAGATCTAATGAGACCTGCCACCTAGTGATGAACCCATTAAAATAAATGACCTGATTTTGACCTGGCGTGCATGTCACTGATAGGCTAATCAGTGAATGATTCGAAACAAAGCAGCAACCATCAAAAGCCGCGTTAAGATCAATTGTCCAGATAAAATGTCCAGATCTTGCGTTTTCATGAGTTTTCGATCGTCATATATTTCATTTCCATTCATCACAGAGTTCCCAAAATCACATATAAGGTGTGTTAGAGTGTCTAGTTTCGTAATTAAAAAAAAAGAGCTAAAAACGTAATATTAAAAAAAGATTTTAGCTTGGAGTTTTCTCTTAAAAGTTATTCACAAAGCCTTTCAGACCTAGGCTACTCTTAGTAAAGAAAAATGACAACTCCTAAACTAGGAGTGAGTCTTTGTTGCTATGGATGACGTCATTACTCATGCACGAGCTTGACTGAAGTGACCACCTTGATTGGCTGACGATTGTAACGCGGGAACGATTCCAAACACCTCCATTACGATGATGAATGACAGGTGACAGGTCTGAGAATGCATGCGCTACACAAGTAGTGCGAAGGTGATTAATAACTGAATAAAAAGGCCTAGCCTAAATTAATAAAGAGTAAGGCAAAACAAATAGCCTAGTAGCCTAATGAAACATAGGCCTATGGATTGATGCAGTATCTTTGCAACATTATTAAATTAATCTGTCACCATATGCTTACGTTTGCAAATAGGAGAAAATTTTAATTTGATTCACAATGAAACGTTACATTTAATTTACATGTTAACAATGAGTAGTTTTGGTTGTTGTTGGTGGCGTTATTGCATCCCTTTTATGAATGCAAAATTGTTCCCTCGCGATTGGAAGCTCCTGTTGCCGCATAGGCTACGCATTTCAAAACATCTCAATGTGAAATGCCACAAAAAGCTGTTTATGAATAGGTCTTAGTGAGTTAGGAGTCCTCTCGACTTCTTTTAAGCTGTCCCAGACTTAGGTGCTACTTTTAGCTCTAAAATGCTTCGTGAATTACTTTTAGTGAAAAGTCCTAAAGTTAAGAGTGACACGCCCATTATTTTTAGGAGTTGCTCCTAAATTCGCCAGTTAGGAGCTACTTTTAGCCTTAAAATTCTGAATCCCCTGAATAAAAAGCCCTAGCCTAAATGAATCAAGAGTAAAGCAAAACAAATAGCCTAGTAGCCTAATGAAACATACGGATTGATGTAGTATCTTTGTAACATTATTAAATTAATCTGTTACTATGCCTACGTTTGCAAAAGAGAACATTTTAATTTGATTCACAATAATGTTACATTTAATTTAGCCTACATGTTGACAATGATTAGTCTAGTTTTGGTTGTTGTTGGTCGCGTTATTGCATGTTAGTTATGCCTACAATGCAAAATTGCTTCCTCACGATTGGAAGCTCCTGTAGCTGCATAGGATTTCAAAACATGGCGAAATGCCACAAAAACAGGTTTGTGAATAGGTCTGTGAGTTAGGAGTCCTCTCGACTTCTTTTAAGATGTCACAGAGATGGGAAGGTGTGATTTGTTGGGGGCAGGGCCGGATTAACTGGGCACAAATGTCTGATGGCCCCCCCTGCCCCCCAGCCAATGTGAATCGGGTGGTCAATTAATAGGCCTATATCGTGAAGATTTTTCTTGCCATCTAAGGCACGAGCGCATCTGTGAGGTCAAGCCTCACCAAGTAGCCCGTTTGTTTACAACTAATATTACATTTAATTAAACTGCTTATAGGCTATGCCGAAATAGTTTTCAACATTTTGAATATTAGTGTCGGGTGAATTAGGAAATGTTCTCAAAGTAGCCTTATGGCTGAAAGCTGCTTGGGATTCCCCCCGTCAAGCAATATAACCATACAAACGCGCGGCCTGCACTCATTGTTTCAAAATGAGTAATTTCGGCTTTGTCGGAACTGAAGAGCTGTGGACGGCACGGCAGGGCATGCCCAATGAAAATAAATTAACGCAACACAACACAGACCCCGCTTCTCTCGCGTCAGTCACTAAAAAATGAACGAAACACAGAACCCGCTTCTCTCGCGGCAGTCACTGACAGTAGCCTAGAATAAATGCAAGGGGAAAAACACTTCCCCATGACAAAGACATCGTAAAACACTGAAAGTTAATATTTTGTCACTAGCAACATACATCTGTCCTTTGTCAAATGTGTTACGTTCCAAGTAGCCTAGAGCATAATTCTGCTTCAAATACATTTCCAAATACATACATTTGCTTATGTACATTTGCTTATTTCACAGAAAAATATAAATAGCCAGTTTAGGGTCTACAGTGCAGAGTTGGTAAGTTATGGTAGGCCAACTTGGAGTGAACATACAAACAGGGGAAATTCTTTCTCTAGTAGCTGAGCAGCCTGATGGTAGCCAGGTGCGCACGTAGACATAAGGCCGAACATGCAAGCGCCAATGAATCGTGCTCTCACGACAATCATGCCGTTAAACTTAAATAGGTTAACATCACTCTAAGTTCGCCTTCAAGCAAGGAAAACGATGATTTGAAGCCATCTGTTTCGTTGGAAGGGCAAGGGGGTAGCAACAGGGCAACACAGAGACAGGCCCGATGGCAGGGCTGTTATGAGAGTATTAAAATATGGGATATTCTACGGGAAAACATTAAAACGGCAAGACAGCGGGGGGAAAGTTAAAATACGTGATAAACACGGAAAAAGTTGGCATGCATTGTTTCGGTCCCCGTGCACAGGGATTATTTGTCATATTATTAATCACATATGATTATTTGTGAAATTGTGTAAACAGGTGCAACACATTTGAAAAGGAAGGACTGGTAGCATGCAAGCTCACGGGAAAGATTGATTTAAGAACGTTATCACAGTGTGTGGCTGTGGCGCAAAGCAGCGCGGGCGGAAGACAGCGACAATTGGCAGGGGAGAGTCATGTCTTTTTTAACAATTCTGGTCGGAGGGTCATTGAACAATTTTTTAGCAGGCAAGGGAGTGTCATGCAACTTTTGACTGAAGCACTCAGAATTCCAGTGGCCCCTTCAATAAATAACGAACAGTCCCTAGATTGCTGCTGGGCTATATGTCTTGGTTCATGTCTGTTAACAACTCATTGCTGTCAAACGCGTATCTCGCGGTTGCATCCATTACAAACAAACATGCAATGTTTAGTTGGGGAGAGCACTAAATGTTCTACTGAATAAGCACAAAGTTAAACCTTTAAATGAAAAACACTCTTTAATAATCAAAAAAATAAACCGCTAATGAAGTAAACTTGTGACCATCAAAAATTGTTTATCGTCTGTAACTCCGTGATAACAGGACGTAACAGGAAGGCATTTGGCTGAGCAACGGAGGTTAATGTGCTATATATTTTGTCCAAATGATGTCTGTCTATCATCGTTGCACTCGGAGAAAACCAGAATGTTTGTCCTGCGTTTCTTCTACGGCTGCAAACGGGATTCACTCGCAGTTAACCAAATATTTCTTTATTAGGGCAGGGCAGGCATATTTCTGGCTATTAAATTATTTCTAAACCAGTCTGCTAAAGTCTGTAGTGAAATCTGTGTAGGGTTTTCCAGGCTCCATTTCTTTTTACGAGACACCCTGCTCACTTGAGACATCTGCCGGTTGTTTGGGTTGTTGCAGCGGCGTTGCAGCGTCACTGGAAAAATACAAATTAAAGATGCGTGATACTGAGTGATCCCGCGCGCGGACTGCGAGGGAAGCTGGCCAAATCGAAGCACTGCCCACTGTAGGCCTGTCTGAGGCACTTTGACCTGTCCGGTGCAGTCTATCAGGGCTGCTGTAACTGTATAAGCACTCTTGTCCTGTGTGGTGTCGTCTAGCAGTGCTTCTGTGGCTATACCTGATATAAGCACTGCGTTCCTGTGCTGTGTAGCCTATCAGGACTGCTGTGGCTGTATCTAATATGAGTAGTGGCCGTCTCTAGCAGTCTTCTCCTGTGCTGTGTAGCCTATCAGGACTGCTGTGGCTGTATCTAATATGAGTAGTGGCCGTCTCTAGCAGTCTTCTCCTGTGCTGTGTAGTCTATTAGGGCTGCTGTGGCTGGGTCTGATGTGAACAGTGTTTCCGCTGGTGTGTGTGTGCGTGTGTGTGTGTGTGTGTTTCCGCTGGACTATGTAATTGCAGCTGCCAGAGCATCAGTCCTGGCCATATCACTTCACTCCTCATTAAGGGAGCTGTCCTTGGTCCTGATCTCTCACAGACACACACACACACACACACACACACATAGAGTGCTCTGTCTGTTTCACCAAGCAAGCACATCATATACAGGTGCATCTCAAAAAATTAGTAATAACTAATTTAAAAACTGAAACGTATCTAATCTAGATTCAATCATATACACATTAAGTGAAATATTTCAAACCTTTTCAAGCCATTACCGATTACTATGTACAGCTAATAGAAATAAAAAGTCTAGAATATCAAAATATTAGAATAAAAAATGTACCTGAAATGAGCTCTAATCACCTAATTAAGTCAAACACCGGCCATGAGCCTGAGCCTTTAATCTCTCTGTATGCACAGGATAATGGACTTTTTCATGATATTCAAATTTTATTGAGATGCACCTGTAATAGAAAAGACAAGAATGGAATATATTTAGAATATATATAGAATACAATTCAATATAATATAATATATTGTAATGTACATAGCCAAGTGTCAATGACAATGGTCAGCGTATACCTACTGTATGTACTGTATGTAGACATTATGAGGTATCCTTTTCAGCTGGTTTCTATGTCTCCCCATCTGTCATCGTTCATCATGTTCATCGTGTGTGTGTGTGCGTCTGTGTCTCTCTGTGTGTGTGTGTGTCTGTGTGTGTGTGTGTGTGTGTGTGTCTGGATCTGTGTCTGTGTGTGTGTGTGTGTGTCTGTGTGTTTCTGTGTCTCTATGTGTCTGTAACTGTGTCTCTCTGTGTGTGTGTGTGTGTGTTTCCCGCTCACCTCTCCTCTCCACTTGTAAACAGTCAGACGCTCAGTCGGCTCTGGCTTGTTGGCATAACCTCTGTCACACACAGATAAGAGCCTCCTCCCTGCCAGAGTGTACACGTCCCCTCCCCATGGGGAGGCACACACACACACACACACACACACACACACACCACACACGCTGAGTCCATATCATGTGGCAAACACACTTAGGACGTGGCTCTCCATTTCACTCATGTGTCTGTTTACTGTGCAGCTGTGTGTGTGTGTGTGTCTGTGTGTGTGTGTGTGTGTCTGTGTCTGTGTCTCTGTGTGTGTATGTGTGTGTGTGTGTGTAGCAGGACAGGATGAGAGGAAGAGATGGATCTTTCCATCTCTTTTTCCCAAGATAATTACTTTGAATATGAACCACTAAGATTCAGGACCTGAAGGTGTGCAGTCTGATTGCGTTCCCTAATGCGTCTGTGTAGAGGTGTGCAGTCTGATTGCGTTCCCTAATGCGTCTGCGCTTTTATGTGCAGTCTGATTGCGCTCCCTAATGCGTCTGCGCTCCTATAGAGGTGTGCAGTCTGATTGCGTTCCCTAATGCGTCTGTGTAGAGGTGTGCAGTCTGATTGCGCTCCCTAATGCGTCTGCGCTTTTATGTGCAGTCTGATTGCGCTCCCTACTGATGCGTGCCCTGCTCCGTCTATGGTGATCAGTCTGATGCGTGCCCTGCTCCATCTGCGTATCTGCTGTTCTCTGGCAGCGGCCCACTCCATTACCACCTGTGGATGACTAATTGATGGACGCTGACAATTGACACCGTTTTGAGCATATCCAGTTACGCCATGACTTCCCTCTCCTCATTAGCCATGCGGCCTGGGCGGAGTCTGAGGACCCCACATCACTTATTCATGAGGCCGATGTAGGGTTTAAGGGATACCACACATACATGTGTACGCACACACACACACACACACACATACAGTACACGTGTGCACACATGTATGTGTGTGTCTCATTGTGATGATCACACACATCTGCTTCCATCCTCCTCACCACCATAATCCAACATAACTACAATCCAGACAACCATACACACACTACACACAGATCCAATCTGCCTGCCTGCCATACGCAACCCCCCCCCCCCCTACACACACACACACACACATACACAAGTACATACACACACACACACATTCATACACACACAGACACAGATGCAATCCACCCAACCTCTGGACTCACAACACACACGCTACACCTGCCTTCCTGGCATCCACACACACACACACACACACAATGGTTTAACCTGCCTGCCTTCCTTGACAAACACACAAACATACACACACACACACACACACACACACACACACACACACACACACACACACACACAATGGTTTAACCTGCCTGCCTTCCTTGACAAACACACAAACATACACATACACACACACACACACACACACACAGGCTCGTCCCACCTGACATCCTGACATGCCTGATGCGCTCATCTGATGCACTCATCTCAGACCAGGGCAGAGCAGCTTGTCTTCAGACCTGAGATTGCATTGCATTGCATATGTGTTTTGTAGTGTGTATTTATTGTACTAAAATAGTTTGTCTTGAGTACTAAAATAGTTTGTCTTGAGATAGGTGAATTCAGTTGGTGAAATGTATTTGTGTGCGTTTGTACTGTGGTTGAGTAGTTTGTCTCTTTACAGAGGTGACATAAGTGTGTGTATGTGTGTGGTGGTGTGTGTGTGAGGTGTGGAGGAATCAGACAGTTTGTCTTGAGACAGAGGTGACATACGTTTGTGTGTGTGTGTGTGTGTGTGTGTGTCTACTCTGGCAGTGCAGTTTGTCTTGAGTGACAGCTGACATGAGATTGCGTCGTGGAGTTTTATAAATGAACCCACCCTGTCACAGAATGGCAAGGATATGGGAGTGCTTCTTTATGAGTGTTTTTGTATGTGTGTGTGTGTGTGTTGGATTATCCCTGCTAGCGGGGACCTTCAACTCCTCGCCCCGGCCTCCCCAGCAGATGTGATGAAGGACAGAGGCACAGTGGGGTCGGCCGTGGATCATCACAGCTGTGCTTACCCATAATTCCCTGTCCTGGGGGACTCCCAACGTCCCTTGCTGCGACCCTAATGCCTCCACATGGCACATCACAAGGACTCAGTCCCCACTGGCACCACCAGGGTCACACTGACAGCAGGACCTTTCTCTCACTTTGTCGTTCTCTACCTTTCTCTCTCTCTCCTTCTCTCCCTCCCTCTCTATCTCTTTCTCTCTCCTCACTCTTTCCCCTTCTCTACCTCCCTGTCACTCAATCTTTCTCTCATTCTCTCTCTCTCTCTCTCCCTCCCTCCCTGTCTCTCTCTCTCTCTCATCCTCTCTCTCTCTCTCTCCCTCCCTCCCTCCCTATCTCCTCCCTCTCTCTCTCTCTCTCTCTCTCTCCCTCCCTCTCTCTCTCTCTCTCTCTCTCTCTGAAGGTACTTTTCCTTGCATCACTGTCTCTACTCTTCCTCCTCCAGTTCTTGTGCTCCATCACTTTGTAGAATAACACATCATCATCATCATCATCATCATCGCCATCATCATCGCCATCATCATCATCATCATCATCATCATCAAGTTTATTCAGGGAAGGTTGACTGAGAATTGAGGTATTTTACAGCAATGCCCTGAGTTTACAATCATACAACATACAATACCAATAACATAACAACAACAGTAAAACAACAGCAGTAAAGGTGTATAAAATCCAAATATAAATCAAATATAGTAGGAAAAGCAATGAGAAGTCAGATCACTGACTAGTCTGAGCCGAGGTTGCTGACACGCAACACACACTCATGACTCATGGTTAATGGACACACACACAACACAGCACAGGGAACACAGCAGCAATGGGTAACACAAAGAGTAGCGGGAGACATGACAGGAGGAAGATGAAGAGGAGGAGGAGAAGTCTTTATTATTATTCTTTTTTATATTATATTATTATATTATTTCCCTGCATATTCACTCACACTCCGGATCTTGACCAAATTTACCCCACAACCTCACGCCAACAGAACATC
>NC_055961.1:5260851-5313351 GCF_018492685.1 Alosa sapidissima | reverse complement strand
GGCAATCTTTGTAACATGTCTGAGTGCAGTTTGTGGTAAGATCCTTACTACTCAGTTCACAGAGCACTGTTTGGGGTGAGTACTATTGCTCCTTGTAGTACTATTGCTGTCCTTAGTTGGGCAAAGGGGGATTCTGTGAAGTAGTTGTGCTATCATTCTAACAGAATAGACAGATTGGGCATCGTCAGAGTGTAATGGCTCGTTCTTTATGGCTCGAGAGTTACAGCTCTATGAGTGTTAACTATTTTGGGTATTAATACTCCGCGAGGGGGATCATCAAGCCCTGGCATTTTGGCCTTTCTTCTTTTTTTTATTTCTTCTTTTAAACTATTCTTTGACTATATTGCCCTTATATGCTTTTATTAGCTATTCCAGTTTGCTTGTGTTTATGTAAAGCACATTGAATGACCTCTGTGTATGAAATGCGCTATGTAAATAAAGTTGACTTGACTTGACTTGACTTGGATGCCCATATAACCTTCCTACCAGACACACACACACGCACACACACACACACAAGCATGAACACATGAGACCTGTGACCTGTACATAAGTAAAAATAGTTAATGATCTCAGACTTGCTACTGACTTAAACAAAGTCTCAATCCTTATTCTTCTGGATTTTAGTGCAGCATTCGACACCATTGATCATAATATTCTAAGTGGGTTGGTCTCTCTGATAATGTTCTAAACTGGTTTCAAACCTACATTACTGTCAGAGATTTTATGTTAGTCTAGCAGATCATGTGACAGTAAAACATGACTTGCCTTTTGGTGTGGCCCAGGGGAGCTGTCTTGGTCCCCTGCTCTTTTCTCTATATATGCTTCCGTTAGGAAACATCAAGTCAGCATAATGTAAACTTCCACAGCTATGCAGATGATACCCAATTATATATTTCTGTTGAGCCAACTAACCCAGATGGCCTTTGCTCCCTTATCACATGCTTTGCCTCTTACAGTAATAGCCATTACAGTTTTTCTCGATTGCTTTTACCTGCTTAAGTAAACTAGAACCCACTTGGTCTTCATGACTACTTTCTTTGCACAGCAGAAGTCATCTCTTACGAATGTGTTCACACATTTTCATTGGGTTCACACATTTCTCACACCCTTTTGCAAAACAGTTAACACAGGTGTCATTCAAAAGCCCCAAACTCTGTTGGTTTTCCCATGCTAAACAAAAGGAAAACATCTTTTCACAGGTGGTATAGATTCCTTGCATAAGTCTGAATCTCTGATACACCTGTGTGAAACTCCTTTGCACAATTCTTCAATCAACAATCATTCATTATACATAAGAGATGTCTGTTCTGTGTTGCTATTTGCAAGTATGGATCTAATGCACATTTAGACAAAGTACTGTATTGCCTATTTGGTGGAGGAAACAGTACAAAAGGTGTTTACTGTAGGTCTATTTCGATGAAAAATGACAAGTTGTAGTTCAATGAAATTTACTGTATCTTGCTAGGTGTTTGCTGTATGTCTTACATGTCAATGGCAGTTACATCTTGGGAGGAATGAATAAATTATTTTTTTATTCAGTACATTTTGTCTTTTCACAGTTTTTTTCTGATAGGCCTACCAGAAAAATTAGAAAGTAATGGAACAGACATAGCAAAAATGCTCATTTTGAGAAGTAGATTTTGCATTTTGTTGTCCAGTGTGTAATGATTGATTAAAGAGTGTTTTTTAATTGGCAACAAGTTGTAGTGTTTGAAGGCAAGATTAGCTTTTGCTGCATGTGTTTTGAGAGAGTAACAGCCTTTTGCAAGCAAAATGTGCCATTTTGTCCAGAGTGCTTTTGTTTAGACACGGGTGTTAACTGTTTTGAGAGTGTGATTTCAGAGTTGACACAGGTATCAAAACGATCGAGAAAAACTGTAATTAGTGGATGAACAATTTTTTTTTTTTTTTAAAGCTAAATGATGACAAAACAGAGGTACTTTTGGTTGGACCAAAATCAAAGTGAGACACCGTTCTTAGTAACCTTGGGAACCTGGCACATCAGGTCAAAAGTAACAAGCCTACTGTAGGTGTCATCTTAGATACAGAGTTAAGCTTCAAGCCCCATATCAGTAAAATTACCCAGACAGCTTATTTCCACCTGAGAAACATTGCCAAAGTGCAGCCCTTTTTAACTCAACAAGATGCAGAAAAACAAATTCATGCCTTTAACACTAGTAGGTTAGACTACTGCAATACACTTTTTACTGTTCTCCCAAAAAAACATGTAAAGAAATGCTCATACAGAACTCTGCTGCTAGACCAAGAAGAGAGAGCACATCACCCCTGTGTTAGCTGAACTGCACTGGCTCCCTGTTTCCTATAAAATTGAGTTTAATTACTTACAACGCTCTGAATGGCATAGCACCTTCATATATCTCTGAGCTTTTAATATCTTATCAACCACAAAGAAACTTCCACAAGCATAGTGAAGAAGCTGCTTTTATCCATTATGCCCTGGAGCTATGGAACACCTGCCTCTGTACATCAAACAGGCGAGTTCAGTGAACATCTTTAAAAAAGACCTGAAAACATACCTGTATATGAGAGCTTTTAGTTAACTCATTGTATCTTGTAGCCTATTTCTTAACATTATTTTACATCCGACTGCTGCTATTTGCAGGCTCTTCCTATTTCACTGCACTGGTTTTACCATATGTGTTGTTGTATCTGTCTCATTACCATCCTGTGAATTCTCATCATTATTTAATTCTAAATATTTGATGTTTTATTTATTGGTTTGTTTGTTTGTATTACTATTAATGTTTCTCTCCTTTTTCTTTTTCTTTATTGTGTTAAGTGTTCCAAGCGTAAAGCACTTTGAGCTGCATTCTGTATATGAATGGTGCTAGCCGTGGGCAGCCGTGGCCTACTGGTTGCCAGTTCGAACCCCCGACCAGTAGGCACGGCTGAAGTGCCCTTGAGCAAGGCACCCAACCCCTCACTGCTCCCCGAGCGCCGCTGTTGTTGCAGACAGCTCACTGCGCCGGGATTAGTGTGTGCTACACCTCACTGTGTGTTCACTGTGTGCTGTGTGTGTTTCACTAATTCCCAGATTGGGATAAATGCAAAGACCAAATTTCCCTCACGGGATCAAAAGAGTATATATACTTATACTTATATACTTGCTATACAAATAAAGATTTGTCCTCTGCATTTAACCCATTGGGGTGTAGAGTACACACTAATACTCGTGTGAGCTCATACAGTGAGCTCATACACATTTGGACCAGTGGGCAGCCATCCATCCGGCGCCCAGGGAGCTGCTGGGGGTCAGGTGCCTTGCTCAAGTACTGTACGTGAGCCGAGACAGGATGTAGGTGGTGGTACCGCTGCCCTGACCAGTAGGCCACAGGTTAAATTCCAAGGAAAGACACAAACACAGAGGCCTACAGTCAGCTGCCAGTGCAGTGCAGTGCAGTCGTAGAGGAAACATGGCCTGGACAGGGGGGGGTGGGTCAGATGCTCCTGCTACAGCCTTCTGTGCTGAACTGTGGCTTTGGAGTGTGTGTGTGTGTGTGTGTGTGTAAGTAACCCTCAGGCAGGGGAGTGGGAATATATCTGATGACCACAACCTCTCTCTCTCTCTCTCTCTCTCTCTCTCTATCTGCCTTTCTTTCCCTCTTCTCATTTAATCTCTCCATCCCTCCTGACACATGTCTATGAGGTCAGAGTGCTGCCTGTCAAATGTTTTCAAATCATAATTCTGAGCTAATTCTATGTGTGTGTGTGTGTGTGTGTGTGTGTGTGTGTGTGAGAGAGAGAGACAGGGGGATACAGTAACACTACACTGTGAGGACATCAGTCTCTCAGCACTGTGATCAGGTTGCATGACCGCTGAGTCAGTTGACTCAACACAAGACAAACACACTGACTGCAGAGAAACTCCACAAAAAAAAGCCATGGAAGCCATTCAGTGTAACTTCTTAAGTTATTATGTTATTTGCTTGTTGACAGCATTCCTGAAGGTATTTCATTAAAGCCTCCCTCTGTCAAATTATTTCCTACAACCTTAAACTTTAATATTTTTAAACAAGACTGTTATAGTTATATCCCCGGTAGCTGATATACCCCCCCCCCCCCCCCCCCCCCCATCTGTATAATGACTTTGCTATATAAATCTAGTCTGAGGCATAATATTAAATTAGCAGGCTTGTTTAATCAGAGTGGACGAAGGTCATCTGTGTATTTTAATGAAGTAACTGACATATAACGGTGTGTGGTGCCACATTTCAATTTGCTCCAGTGTCATAAATCTGGAAGGGAATCGAGGCGATGAAACGGCGGTGTGTTCGCCGATAACTACAACAGCTGATCTACAAACAATGAGCACTGAAAATCCCCTTGCCTTTAGCAGAGGAGTGAGAGAAAGGGTGTTAAGTTAGGATCACGCAATCCACGCAGTTATGGTTTAATAATGGAATGATCCATTCTCTGACAGGTCAAATGATAATGCGATCTTTATAACGTTTAAATGTCTAATTTAAAATGTAACAAATGTATTCATAGGCCTAAGTGCTAAATTCATATGATGATAGGTGCATTCAGTGACACAAATTAATTGTGATTAATAAGGGTGTATTAACAACCCTTCATGAATGTAGGATATAGACATTTCTTGAACAAAAAGTTTATGGCAAAGACATATCTCAAGACACAAAAGAAGAAAAAATAGTCTGACAAATGGCGAGAAACCGTTGACCCTAATAGGCTAACTAAAGAGTGGGTCTAAATGCACATCTTGTCAAGCCGTCATCCTCCCTCCATGACCTGCGGAGAGACACTTTAGCCCGTACGCTCATCAGAGCTGAGTGCGGACGGATAACGGCAGACTCACTCCTGTCATCAGCTTCGGGAACGTAAAACTGCTACGGCACAACACAAGCCTCCTATCGCTTGTAGTTGTTTATAGGCTACTCCGGTTTTTGTCGGGACGGTCTTTGGTGGCGTGCGCGACACTGGTGGGGCAAGTTGCGGTGAAGTGAGATACTGTTGAGTAGAGTGGAATCTATTAATGATCGCTGATCTTTTAAATTCAACGCTGGGTGCTGCAGGATACAGTGGCTACTTGGGAACTCAGAAGGACAGCGTCTGTTTCTCCAATGTGAAAATGGGATGTACAGCGACATGGTTTTTTAACTCGAGAGGTTTTGAAGCGTTTTGTCCTCTTAAAAAACTATGTATTTGTGCCGCTTTGTTGGGCACAGTTCTACTACGAGTTAACGCGGAGAACTGTCCATGGTCCTGCTCTTGTATCAACAGCACGGCGACGGTGTCCTGCCTAGATTCTCAAGAGACCGAGATACCTGGGGACATACCACCGTGGGTTAACGTTTTAATTCTTAGGGGCAACAATGTCTCCACGTTACCTGAATTCGCGTTTACCTCCAATGGGACCGAACTGGAGCTAGTCACTTTGCTTATGTCTCATAACAACATTCAAACAATTGAACCCTATGCATTTTGGGGACTTCCTCGCCTTCAGCTGTTGGATTTAAGTCATAACCGACTCGTTGCTATATCCGAAATGGCTTTCTATGGGTTGGAAGGGCTGCGGTATCTGCACCTGAATGACACCCTCACAGCTTTTGGCGCAAGACAGTTGTCCAGCGCGCTGTCCACTGAAAGTCTCCGCAACCTCCACACGCTGGAGTTGTCAGGGAACAGACTGAAAACTGTTCCCTTGGCAAGACTTGATACACTTGATTTACACGCTCTCGTGTTGACTAACAATTTCATTGAGGTAATAGGTAAAGAGAACGTCACAAATTTTAACGAGTTCGGGAACCTTAACGTATTCCTGGCTCAGAATCCGTTTAGATGCACCTGTGACATCGAGGCGTTTTACCACTGGCTAAAAAACTCGTCTCAGTGCCCAGACTCGCACCGCCTGCTGTGCGCTCAGCCGGACGGGAAAAGGGGGATCCCGGTGGAGAAACTTCACCACGAGGACGTGGATTGTCGAAGCGCGGAGTTAGAGGCAGTTTCCTATGTCTTTCTAGGCATAGTTCTTGCTCTGATTGGAGTGGTGTTCTTGATGGTGTTGTATTTAAACAGAAAGGGTATCAAACGATGGCTAAACAACATTCGCGAAGCTTGTCGAGATCAAATGGAAGTGTACCATTATCGCTACGAGCAGGATTCGGACCCTAGGTTGGCCAACGTGGCGGTCTGAGGCTTGGCCAACCTCCCTCCTCCGCCACAATGACATTTCGACCAGCGATAGATACTGTATAGGCCCTAATATTTTCACTCATCACAAAGGGACGCTAATCTGTAGCTTTAGTGGCCTGCTTGCCGAACACATTCCTGGTCAGAATTGTCACACTAGAAGTGTTTGTCGACATGGACTTAGACTTACTTCAAAACATGGTCAAATACAAAACATGGTCAAATAGTTGCGCAGTCTTATACATTAAACGTAACATCTGTTACAGCTGATCAATGTCTGATTAAACCATCATGCAAAGGTATAGTTAGTATTTACAAAGTTTTGTATAGTCTCTCCAGTCATTAGTAGAGCAAACTGAATATTTGGTGACCTGAAGCACATTGTGGTAAACCAGAGCAGTGTAACATACAGTGCTGATGAGTAAACGTGAGAGCACATGAGAGGTGTAGTGGGTGGCGGGTCAAAAACATAGTGACATGTAGAAACCAGAGGGGGTGTCGGTAGCATCGTGGTTAAGAAGCTGGGCTGGCATGCAGTAGCCTGAGAAGTTGTGGGTTCAATTCCTGGCACCCACCTTTTTGCCTCTGAGCTAGGCACCTATCCCCAGGTTGCTCTGGGGCTAATGTCATCCCTTGTAATATAATTGACATAAGTTACCTTGGATAAAAAGTGTCTGCTAAATTAATACATGTAAATGTAAACCAGTGCCAACAAATCTCTATGACAGGTGACAAAATATTAAGTTGCTTAGAATGTTTTTGTAATTGTTGTTGTCATGACAGACCTTCCCATGAAACAGTGTGAAAATTTTGACAAAGTCCAACAGCTCTTTCAACTGCTCTAAGTTGTAAGCCTGCTGCATCTAACGACTGTGTATATTCAATGTTTCCTCTCACACTATGTTGTAAATAATATGCTATTATGAGTTGTTCAATATCAGTATGACCTAAATGTAAACTAGCATATAGATACCAGATATACATTTTTGTAAAACAGAGAACTGCATCAACAATGAATAAAACAATTCAAATTATCACCTTCAATATTCAAGTTCACTGATGATCTCTCATACATTTAGATGATGTCAGTCATGTTAATTATAATTGACAGACATGGTTTATTAACAATAGTGGTGCATGGCCAAATAACCTCATGTTTTCTAATCTAGTGTGACTGCAAGTGCATGGTGTGACCTCATTTCTGTTTTAGTATCACTGTATCTGTTTGGTGACAGTGGAGAAACCCCCAAAAGCTGGACAGAGCTACGGGATATGACATGGGAGTATGGCTTTTTGCCATACATATACTGCACTGTAGAGGTTGAGTGTGTGTCTGTGTGTGTGTAATTGTGCATGCATGTGTGTGTGTGTGTGTGTGTGTGTGTGTGTGTGTGTGTGTGTGTATGTGTATGTGTATGTGTATCCATGTATGTATGGATTTTGTCTTTTGGGAAGTACACTTTTGACCAGGGCCATTCCTCGTCCTAAGTGATGGCTTGGGAAGACATTCCTGTTTCTAAGAAAAGAGCCATGACGGGCCAGGAGATGAATCTGGAACATAATTATAGAGGGGACAGGGATTAATCTGCCCGTGCGGAGGGGGGAGGAGAGGAGGGGGGTGGAGTAGGTTTAATTAACAGCCCTGGGCCAGGGGGGAGGTACGCCTCTGCCCTCAAGGTCAAACGGGCATGGGTGGCACACACACAACATGCGCATGTGTGCCAACATTGTGACGCAGTTAACATGAGCATGTCTGTGCCAACGCTACCCATGTGCAACCAATGGGTCATTCATTTTAAAAGTATATATATATAACTTTTAAAATGAAGTTGAAGTAGCACGTCAATAGATGACGGACAAGTGGCTTATCCAATCATATGCAAGGATTGTTTGGTGAGAGTCAGGTTACCAGTCCAGTGCTCCACCTCTAACATACTGTAGCTATGGCACGAGTGCTCCACCCCTAACATACTGTCGCTATGGCACCAGTGCTCTACCGCTAACATACTGTAGCTATGGCACGAGTGCTCCACCCCTAACATACTGTCGCTATGGCACCAGTGCCCCACCGCTAACATACTCCACCGCTAACATACTGTAGCTATGGCACCAGTGCCCCACCGCTAACATACTGTAACTATGGCACCATTCCAGTGCCCCACCGCTAACATACTGTAACTATGGCACCAGTCCAGTAACTTGACTCTCGTCAGATGAATTTCGTTCCGCCTAGCTCCGCCTAGCTCCACTCACATCCATCTGGGATCGGTTCCGTTGAGAGTGATTTCAGCACCAGATTGTATGGTAGAGCCAATCAGGATCCAGGGCAGAGTTTCATAGATGTGACGTAGCGTAGAAGCGACTGTGAGACTGTTCTCAGCGTCACAGGTTGGCTTCGATGTGAGTGGTTGAAGTAGCACGTCATTAGATGACGGACAAGTGGCTTATCCAATCATATGCAAGGATTGTTTGATAAGGCCCAGCCTTCTGAAGCACCACTCCAATGGATTGATCCCAGATGGATGAGTGGAGCTAGGCGGAACGAAATTCATCTGGTGAGAGTCAGGTTACCAGTCCAGTGCTCCACCTCTAACATACTGTAGCTATGGCACGAGTGCTCCACCCCTAACATACTGTAGCTATGGCACCAGCGCCCCACCGCTAACATACTCCACCGCTAACATACTGTAGCTATGGCACCAGTGCTCCACCGCTAACATACTGTAGCTATGGCACCAGTGTGCCCTGATGAGTGACTCCGTACAGCAGTGTGCCACTGGGTCTCTCGGACTTCTCCCCTGAGTAGCACAGACCATATGTAACAGTTACAGCACATCTCTGGAGTTTCCTGCCACCTGGAATGTGATGATGAGAACGTGAGCTGGCCTCCTCGTTAAGTATTTCAGCTCTTCGACTGAGTGATAAGATATCCATCCAGCCCATGACCTTGGGCTCTGGGCTGTGGATTACTCAGAGAGGAATCAGATGCTGATAGACGTTTCATCAGGTTAATGCAAATAGTCTGTCATCTAGATAAAGAAGCCTGCAGAGTCACTATGGCTATTTGTTTTATGGAGACAGATTCAGATACAGCTCCCCAGGTCATCCTGACAGTTTCAGATGTCTGGCCTGCAGCTGGTTCTGATCCGGCGTGAATCTGCCCCAGGGGTGCCCTTGCACGGGGCTATTGATCATCCTCTGGTCATGACCTTAGTAATGGTGTTGTGTGTTGGGATGGGCCAGCCCACACCCTTTACAGCCCTACGCGGACAGTGAGCTCTGGGACAGCAGTGAGGCAGTGCTGCTAGAACTGACATGGAACACACTGAGTAGTGATCACTGGGACCCTTGTTCTGTTATCAAGTGAACACTTGATAACTTAACAACTGTTATCAAGTGAAAAGGAGGTTAATATCATTCATAGTATGTATAAGTATACTGTTTTGATCCCATGAGGGAAATTTGGTCTCTGCATTTATCCCAATCCGTGAATTACTGAAACACACTCAGCACACAGTGAACACACAGTGAGGTGAAGCACACATTAATCCCGGCGCAGTGAGCTGCCTGCTACAACAGCGGCGCTCGGGGGAGCAGTGAGGGGTTAGGTGCCTTGCTCAAGGGCACTTCAGCCGTGCCTACTGGTCGGGGTAGAAACCGGAAGTCCGAAGCGCTAACCAGTAGGCCACAGCTGCCCCTAAGTGATGTGTTATTATTTTCTGAAATATACTACAGTGTAGCACCAGGTCCATCATGGCTAACATCACTCAAAAACGGGTGTATTTCAACAACCAAAGCACCCTCTATGAGCTTGGTGTGACTACTGCACCCATGCTAATGGCGTCTTCCTGGTGACCTTATATTTGATCCTATGGTCATTAGTAGGGGACTAAAGAGCTCTTGATCAGATGAAAGAGAGAAAGTACCTCTCCTTTAGACTCTCCGTATCCACTCTCCTGTGTCAGCTGCTGTTTGTAAATGCACAGTGTGCTGGAGGCAATGTGGATTCTGCCGCTGAAATATAAATCAGGAATACGGAATTCAGAAGGGAACCAAAGCATTCTGTCCTAAGACCAAGTAAACCAAAGCTTTCTCTGTTCTAAGATAAAGGAAACCAAGCGTTCTGTGTTCTAAGACAAAGGAAACCAAAGCGTTCTGTGTTCTAAGACAGGCGTTGTGGAGGGGAAAAGTAACCTGTACCAGGAGTGTTCCACTGAGGCCCGATTAACATGGTTTGACTGGAATAAATAGTTAAAGAGCAAGGCAACACAGAAACATTAGTCTGAAGCGCTTTAAATGATAATGGGCCTCGGCCAGACAGGCTTGCTCAGGTTCAGCACAGGAATGGGAGAGCTGTGCAGAACATCTAGAAGCAGCAGCAGACACAGACTGCAGCACAGTGGGACAAGCAACACTGGCACTGCTGGCATGATCAGTTTGTGAGTCATTTTGGTTAATTACATTTTGTAAAGTATTTATTTATTATGCCCCTGAATGGCAAATATCATAGTTTTGTAAACATGGTTATATATAAAACAACACAGAATATACCTAACCTGAATATATAACAAGGTTCTGTGCTGATTTTTATTATTCTTTATCAAAGAGACAAAATGTAAACACCAAAGACCATGTTGTGAATACGTTTTCTCACTTTAACACCCTTTGGATTTTGTCATCTGTCAATACAAAATAAATCAAATCAAATCTACATGTAATAATGTAATAATTCCCAATTCAGCGATTTTCAACCTATTTCAACCCATGATCAAGAAAGTCACCATCGTCCATGGACTTGATCTGACTTGTTTGTTGTGTTTGTCTACGTCTTTGTGAAAAGTGCTTTTGAATGGCCTCTTGTGTTATCTATGTCGTTATGTCTATGTCTGTAGCCTGTGCCAACAGGAACGCTGTGCGACTACGCCACTCTGTCTGGCATCTGGCTATTTTGTGTTTGTAAATTGTCTGTATTTTTAAATTCCTTTTGTGAGGCGACCTTGGGTGTCTTGAAAGGTGTTTTATAAAAAAAATGTATTATTATTTTTATTATATTTAGCGCTAAGGGAGTGCTCAGTTAATCTAAAACCCATGAAAAGGGTCCTGGTCCTAGATCCTAGCATTACCAGGCGTTCCAGCCACGCATCACAATGGCAAAGACTCCGCTCCCCACACACTCATGGTTCTCTTCATATTGTATAAATCTTTCCCCTTTTACTAAAGATTTCCGTGGCAAGGACCACTATGAGTTGATATGAATTTTTTGATGCCCCACCTTATGGTGGGGTCCCTCTGTGGGCGGTGGTAGTGTAGTGGTTAAGGAGCTGGGCTAGTGTGGAGTAGCCTGTAGGGTGGTGGTAGTGTAGTGGTTAAGGAGCTGGGCTAGTGTGGAGTAGCCTGTAGGGTGGTGGTAGTGTAGTGGTTAAGGAGCTGGGCTAGTGTGGAGTAGCCTGTAGGGTGGTGGTAGTGTAGTGGTTAAGGAGCTGGGCTAGCGTGCAGTAGCCTGTAGGGTGGTGGTAGTGTAGTGGTTAAGGAGCTGGGCTAGCGTGCAGTAGCCTGAAAGTTGTCGGTTCAATTCCCGGCTTCCACCGTTGTGCCCTTGAGCAAGGCACTTAACCCCAAGTTGCTCTGGGGACAATATGATCCCTTGTAATATAGCTGACCTATGTAAGTCACTTTGGTCAAGAAGTGTCTGCTAAATGTAATGTGAGTCATTGTAGGTTGAAATGAGTTTGAGCCGTTATTTTAAGGTAAAAGAAATTGTTGCTGTAAGTTGTATAGTAGACTTGTAAACAATGTTGTTTCATCTAATTTCCTGTGCGGTTCCCACTTGGGTCCAGATTTGATATTGTTTTTATGAGACTAGAGAGCCCCAGTGAAGCAGATGACGCCCTTGCTGGTAGAACAGGGCCAATCTAATTAGACCAGTGCTTTAGGAAGCCTCACTCTGGGGAGAGACAGCCCATTATGGCAGAGTTTATCAGCAGAGCAGTCCCCTAGACACCAAATACCACCATGTCTGGAGCTCTCACACACGCACACATGCACGCACGCACACGCACACGCACACACACACACACACACACGCGCACACACACACACAGCCTGCGTAAAAAAGAAATTGATCTCCTGTGCTCTCAAGTCTAAATCACTTTGTCTACTGCACAAATCATCAACATGTTTATCACACAAATAAACAAGTACTCACAAACATGTGTCACCAAAAGGAGGAGTTTATTGGTAATGCTCAGTTCAAGTGTTGAGACCAGGTGAGGAGCACTCAGGTGAAGACACCTGCTCACTTGAAGGAAGAGACATTTGTAATGTCTTAGCTGATCTGAAGGAAAACTGACCTTGGTCATACATGCATGACCCTGTGAGCCCACAGGCCAGGTATTCATGATGAGCGACTGGTTAAAGAGCTCTGCGTCTCTCCCCTCAGCCTCCCAGCCCTCCCCTCCTCATCTCCTCTCCTCTCTCCTCTCCCCTCTCTCCTCCTCATCTCCTCCCCTCTCTCCTCATCTCCTCCCCCCTCTCCTCTCTCCTCCCCCCTCTCTCCTCCTCATCTCCTCTCCCCTCCTCATCTCCCCTCTCTCCTCATCTCCTCCCCTCTCTCCTCATCTCCTCCCCCCTCTCCTCATCTCCTCCCCCCTCTCCTCTCTCCTCCCCCCTCTCTCCTCCTCATCTCCCCTCCCCTCCCTCCTCTCCCCTCTCTCCTCCTCATCTCCTCTCCTCTCTCCTCATCTCCTCTCCCCTCTCTCCTCCTCATCTCCTCCCCTCTCTCCTCATCTCCTCCCCCCTCTCCTCTCTCCTCCCCCCTCTCTCCTCCTCATCTCCCCTCCCCTCCCTCCTCTCCCCTCTCTCCTCCTCATCTCCTCTCCTCTCTCCTCATCTCCTCTCCCCTCTCTCCTCCTCATCTCCTCCCCTCTCTCCTCATCTCCTCCCCCCTCTCCTCATCTCCTCCCCCCTCTCCTCTCTCCTCCCCCCTCTCTCCTCCTCATCTCCCCTCCCCTCCCTCCTCTCCCCTCTCTCCTCCTCATCTCCCCTCCCCTCTCTCCTCATCTCCTCCCCTCTCTCCTCTCTCCTCTCCCCTCTCTCCTCCTCATCTCCTCTCCTCTCTCCTCATCTCCTCTCCCCTCTCTCCTCCTCATCTCCTCCCCTCCCTCCTCATCTCCTCCCCTCTCTCCTCCTCATCTCCCCTCCCCTCCCTCCTCTCCTGCCTCCCCTCCTCATCTCCTCTCCTCATCTCCTCCCCTCTCTCCTCATCTCCTCTCCTCTCTCCTCATCTCCTCTCCTCTCTCCTCATCTCCTCCCCCCTCTCTCCTCCTCCCCTCTCTCCTCATCTCCTCCCCCCTCTCTCCTCCTCCCCTCTCTCCTCTCTCCTCTCCCCTCCCTCCTCTCCTGCCTCCCCACAGCATCTCTCCCCTCAGGCTCCCAGCGCTCCTCATCTCCTCCTCTACCATTCTTCCCTCACTCCTCCTTATCTCCTGTTCTTCCCTTCAAAGCCCATCTCCCCTCTCATGTCTACCGTCTTCTCTAGCCTCTCCCCTCCACACCTCCTGTCTCCCCTCTCTCCACACCTCCTCTCCCCTCCACACCTCCTCTCCCATCTCTCCACACCTCCTCTCCCCTCCACACCTCCTGTCTCCCCTCTCTCCACACCTCCTCTCCCATCTCCACACCTCCTCTCCCCTCCACACCTCCTCTCCCCTCTCTCCACACCTCCTCTCCCCTCCACACCTCCTCTCCCATCTCTCCACACCTCCTCTCCCATCTCCACACCTCCTCTCCCCTCCACACCTCCTCTCCCCTCTCTCCACACCTCCTCTCCACACCTCCTCTCCCATCTCTCCACACCTCCTCTCCCATCTCCACACCTCCTCTCCCCTCCACACCTCCTCTCCCCTCTCTCCACACCTCCTCTCCCATCTCTCCACACCTCCTCTCCCATCTCCACACCTCCTCTCCCCTCCACACCTCCTCTCCCCTCTCTCCTCCAAAAGCCCATTACCTCCTGGACACGCCAACTCAGCCGCTCTCCCCAGCGCACCGCAGCGCTGCATATTTGTGCCGAGTTCAGCAGAACTGAAGGGAACGGGGAGCACGGAGATTAAAGACGAGCAATCCGGGGGTCTCTTTGTGAAGCCCGCGCGCCTCCGTTCCACATCACGCTCCGCCGGACGGGGTCAAGCAGACATTTCAATAGCGAATTATCTGCTCGGCGAGCGCACTCGATTAGCATATTAAAAACCGAATGCTGGCCTCAATCCTGAGTGCCAGGAAGGTGTTTTTTAAATTGAAGTTCGGACAGACGTTTTACAAGACCTGTCACCTTCACACATCACACTGCACTGCCTCAAGACTTCCAAATGACCCGAGTTGTACAATTTATGGGAAAAACTTGTGTGTATGAAGTTTCACATTTGATTTGTTTTTTCTGGGAAACTATATTGATGCTCCATTCTTATCCTGTGCAACCTAAAAAAAAATAAAAAAAATTTCATGAAGATTCAATAAATCGATACACTATAGCAATGACAGTTGAGTTTTCCTGAAACTTTTTATTACACTCTTTAAAAAACAGCTATTTTCTGCAGCCTACTCACACACACACACACACACACAAACAGTGTTGGGAGGGTTACTTTCAAAACGTATTCCGTTACAGAATACAGAATACATGCCCAAAAATGTAATTTGTAACGTATTCCGTTACGTTACTCAATCTGAGTAACGTATTCTGAATACTTAGATTACTTCCGCATTGAATTGCATTTTATAAGTGTAGGAATGCGGCCATCAAATCCTGCTTAGGCCTACTAAAAAGGCCTATTCTGGTGTGTTCTTCTGTTCCAAATGGCTGAAGTGTTAGGCCCACATAGAAGGAGGTGAACTAAACTACCCGATACAACTTTAAAATAGCAAGGTGACCACTAAAACTACAGCAGGCGACTAGGCTAATTAAAACAAACAAAAGAAATAGGCTACTTTAAGGGTGTAGCCAGAAATTATAATTAAGGTGTGCCTGTGAGATTTTTCGGTGGCATCAACCTACAAGTGAGGGGCGCATATGACAGGTGGAACGCAAATGACCTGTAAATGTAAACACTATAGGCTACTGTATATCAGTGCTCTCAAAATGAATGTGATCGCAGAATAATTCTTCAGAGGCTGCACAATATAATTCATTTTAAAACGTAAATGTAGATCTAATTAGAAAAAAAATAATCCATAAAGCTATTTTAAGTTAGAATAAAAAACTTAGAATGCAGTGCCTATTTTAGAGATTGGTTTTATTAGGTCTAAATCAACACGTGAACTAGGCTTTCTTTATTGATTAGCAAACTGTGTAACCGATTGGCCGAAATAGCCTGAGCTATTAATATTTGGGAAAATATCCTTTGAACAGACATCAGGAACTACGATCAGTGAGGAACAGGAGTTACCTCCACTTACTTTACTGCTAATTTGCTGTGCAAACAGTCATTTCAGGGTCTCCGATGACGCTTCCATAATGCGCGCTGGCTGCGTTTTGAGGCTAGTGCAAGACCGCGGGGGCTTGGATTTAAACATGGAAACAATTTCATCATAGATTGCTTTCAGGAGCTTCTGGGAAATGGAGTTGCCTTCATTTATTTAGAGAGTGAATAAACTTATGAAACAGAGAAGTATCGTAATGTAATCCATTGATTTCAACAATGTAACTGTATTCTAAATACCAACTATTTAGCCGAGCGAGCCGAGCCAAGCGGTCTACAGAGGATGCAATCTGCTCTGCCCTCCACCCAGCCCTCACCCACCTGGAAAAAAGAGACTCATATGTGAGATTGCTGTTTATAGACTTCAGTTCTGCATTCAACACCATAATACCACAACAACTCATCTGCAAACTTGACAAACTGGGACTCAGTACCTACCTCTGCAACTGGCTACTGGACTTCCTCTGTCAGAGGCCCCAAGTAGTACGTGTTGGCAACAATACCTCAAGCAGCATCACACTGAGCACAGGGGCCCCCCAAGGCTGCGTGCTCAGTCCGCTGCTCTTCACCCTGCTGACGCATGACTGCACTGCAACCTACAGCAACAATCACATAGTGAAATTTGCTGACGACACAACTCTGGTGGGTCTCATCACCAAGGGCGACGAGACTCAATACAGGTTGGAGGTCGACCATCTGACCACGTGGTGCAGGGACAACAACCTCCTGCTGAACGTCAGCAAGACCAAAGAGATTGTTGTTGACTTCCGGAGAGGTCACACCCAACACCTGCCACTGACCATCGACGGTGCTGTGGTGGAGAGAGCGAGCAGCACCAAATTCCTGGGGGTGCACATCAGCGAAGACCTCTCCTGGACCACCAACACTGCATCACTGGCGAAGAGAGCTCAGCGCCGCCTGTACTTCCTGCGGAAACTCAGGCGAGCAAGTGCTCCACCAGCCATCATGACCACATTCTACCGAGGCACCATTGAGAGCATCCTCTCCAGCTGTATCGCTGTGTGGGGCGGAAGCTGCACTGAATACAACAGGAAAGCCCTGCAGCGCATAGTGAACACAGCTGGAAGGATTATTGGTGCTTCACTCCCCTCCCTGAAGGACATTTACACCACCCACCTCACCCGCAAGGCGACCAAAATTGTGAGTGATGCAAGTCACCCCGCTCACAATCTGTTTGATCTACTGCCCTCTGGGAAGAGGTACAGAAGCCTGCGCTCCCGCACTACCAGACTCACCAACAGCTTCATACACCAAGCTGTAAGGATGCTGAACTCTCTCCCTCCTCTCCCCCCTCCACCCTCAACTACATAACATCCTGGACATTGGACCCACAATGGCCGCCTGCACTACTCCACTTGCACACTTGCACACTTGTACACTTTACAACTTGGTGTTGTTGTCCTGAAAACACAACACTTCTGCTGCTCTTACATAACTTGCACCACTATGCCACTTTCTTTATTACTTAGGTCAAACAGAACTACCCAAGCCTTTTATTGGCCTGACTTTGCACTAGTATTTTATTGACTGTCTATGCACAATTTCAACCAAAGTTTGCTGCTCTTATTTTTTCATTATTATATGTGCCCTCTTATTTACTTACTTTTTTGTTTACTTGAATGTTATGTTTGTCTGTGGACTTAAATTGGAAAAATATGTCTTGTCTTCACCGTGGGATAGTGAGAAACGTAATTTCGATCTCTTTGTATGTCTGGAACATGTGAAGAAATTGACAATAAAGCTGACTTTGACTTTGACTTTGACTTTAACTTGTAACTGTATCGGAATACAGTTACTCATAATTTGTTCTGAATACGTAACGCCGGTACATGTATTCCGTTACTCCCCAACACTGCACACAAACACACACAAACCAGAATTCTTCGAGCTGAGCTATTTGGTCTTATTTGGCCGAGGAAGTGAGTTAAACAGGCCTGCTATGCTGGTTACAGGGGGACCACTGCTTCCCCCTCAGGCAGGAGGTTAGCTTTGACTATCTGTCTGCTATTTGCTATTTGTTACTGTTTTTCTCTTTCCACTGTCTAATTAGGGTTCATTAAGGTGGGCTGAGTATGTTTGTTTACAGTCGCTGATGGCGGAGAGAGAATTTAATGTCCCCTTTTGGGGAGAGGTGTCAGCCACGGGCTTTAGCTTCACAGATAATGAATCCCATGCGCGGGGCAATTCCTGGAACTACAGCACCAAAATCAATCTTATGGTGAGGCAAGGAGAGGATTTAAAACAACACAAGCTACAGTCCCCTGTACACACTATCCACTTTACATTTTACTGTAAATAAGTTGATGAATATAAACAGATTTGCATTTATACCTTCAGTTTCTACATTCATTAAAGGCTCTTTACAAATGAAACACCATCCTGCACTTCAGTTGTATATTGTATTATAATGTCTATCTAATGTCTACATTTTTCTGACAAAAAAAATTCTATCACAGAATATGTTAATATTACATTTATAGGAAGTATTATTATTCAAACTCAATTCAATTCAGTCATGTTAAACACAGAGGCAGTTACATTACACTCTTGCTTGTATCTTGCTTGCGGTGTGAATTCAGTTATACTGTAGGTGAGATTTGACATCAGAACAAACTTTAAAACCCATTTATAAATCCTTACGCATCACTAGCCTCAGTGAGAGGGAACACCAGTCCACATAGAATAGAATATACAATAGAATAGAATAGAGTAGAGTAGAGTAGAGTAGAGTAGAATAGAATAGAATAGAATAGAATAGTAGAATAGACAATAGACACATCTACTAGTGGTCTGGCCTGTCTGTCAATTTTTTAAAACCCAATGTAGCCCTTGAGTCAAAAGATTTGCCCACCCCTGGTCTAGTCAGTGACCTCCTGCAGTATTATTCCCCTGGTCTAGTCAGTGACCTCCTGCAGACTCTAGCACGGCCTAGCCGGTGAGTCAATCAGACACTGATGTTTGACACTCAACACAGTAGACACTGGGGAATGGAAACCCTGAATGAGGTTTGAGATAAGGACTGAGATAAGAGTCGAACTGTGAAACTCTCCACACAGCCAGGTCAGGACTGAGCCTGGGACAGAGAGCTGTATGGAGGCTGTATAGAGGTCTCAACCTCAAGCTGGTGTGTGGTGAGCGTTCTGGCGCGTAATGGCTGCCGTGCATCGCCCAGGTGAAACTATCAGGTCATCCAGAGCCAAAAACGCCACACTAAAATGCAGAGAAATCTCCTTACAGGAATATCTGATGATTACACTGAGCTACAGTACATAGCAACAAGTAGGCAAGCTAAACAACCAATTATAGCAATTGTTTTCGTGATGGCTCTCACGGCAATTCAATATGTTGAGTACACAAATACACGCATACACGAATCGGCGGAGGTCAAATCGGTGTTGGCGAAGCTGTGCACACTGCACCAATTGGAGCTACAGATGCTATAGAGTCTATAGTTTCCCAACCTTGGGGTCAGGACCCCATGTGGGGTCGCCTGAAATTCAAATGGGGTCGGCTGACATACTGGGTATCTGACAATTGACCAGTACATTACATAAAAATATACATAAATGAAATAAAAAAATATTAAAAACCCCATGATATCCAAGTTAGGTAATGGTTATACTTTAGTTATTGTCCAGTACGGAAATTTGTTCTCTACAATTTACCCATCTGGTGGTAGTGTGCACACAGTTTTACCTGACTTTAAGTCATTACAATCTAGCGAAGTAAAAATAAACTTAGACAGCCCAAATGAGATGTTTGATTGACGGAATTATGCTTGATCAATGTTCAAAACAAAGTAGCAAAACAACCACGCGCGCAAGGACATTTGGGGAAAATCAATGTACCGCTCTCATCAGGATGTTACAGCAGAGATGAGTTGCACTCTCTCCCGCAACATGTGAATGATTGGGGTCCCCAACGCTTTGAGACATCAAAATAGGGTCTCCAACAAAAACAGGTTGGGAGCCCCTGCCTTAGACAGGCATTATCAGACATCTGACCATCTGACCATCAGCCTGGTCTGTGATCCCTATAAGAAGGGGAGATGTGTTAGAGAAAACAGCACTATGTGTTCCTCTATCTACTACTACAAACAACAATTAAAAACCAAAGTCCAGAATCCAGCAGAACAGGGAAATGAGGTGAACTAATTAAAAGTGCTGAATCTTCAGAAGCATCGGGTTATGCTAGATCAATACTCTGCAGGAGGATTAAAAAACAGCAGGGATGAGTGTGCTGTGGGCCCTAATCAATGTTCACAAGCAGCGCTCTGTGTTGCTCTGGGATCTCGGATAGGATGAATGTGAGAATTATCTACAGGATTACATTCACATCCTGTCAGGTCAGAGGTCGCCACCCTGGACGCTTCCACAACAACCCGAGGACTCGAGGGGTTGTGAGTGCAGAACACTCTCGGCTTACAGCCACCGGTAACTAGCACCTGGGGACCAAGGAGAATCGGTTCCTTAATCTCATTCCCTTGTTTCAAGGCATTCGGTCGGCCTGTGGAGACCATATAAATAGATACAATGAGAGCTTGATTTTGTCTAAGGTAATACACAAGGCCATCTGAGTCAAGGTATTTTTTCTCGAGGGAGCACTTAACCATTTTTACCTGACTTCAATTCAAACAGCATGTACTGTATATCATTGACACTGACATGACACACTGCCTGTGTGCAATCTGTGAGTCTACAAACACATGCACATCAGTGCAATGTTACAATCAAACAGAACAAGTGTCATAGTGCAATGTCAGTTACAACATTGACAAACTTCATATCTTGCGTTATATTGTAACTTCACTGTTACATACATTGTAGTGTAAAGTAACATACTGAATAACAATGCATTGTGACTTATTGTGCTCACATGCTATGGCTACATGGGGGTAGCAGGTGCATGTGGAAACAATTACAACCAAACTTGAATGCACTTTACATTTGAACTAACTTTAAGTTTACATTGCAGTTTTATGTTTATTCCATTTTTGTAAATGAGGAAAACAATAATGCATCTCACCTTTTTCATTTAAACATAGGTCAGACTACAAATCCCTTGCCTACTCTGATAGAAGTGAACTAAAATGGGGAAAGTTTGATGGAGATAAAAATAATAGGAAATACTATTTTTACCACTACAGGCCACAGTGCTCTGTTCTAAACTGCAGTTTCATACTGAATCAATAACGCTGGTTGTGCAACACTGTCATCAAGCTAAGCAAGTGAAATAAAGTCCAGCTTGTGCTTTTGATAACCCATGTATTCTGTATCTTATTTCTGTATACAGACTGGTGAGTAGTGTGCTGTGTCATCTCCGGAACAAGAGACCCAGTGTGACTGATGGTGCATACTTGTACTGGACCAGGGGCAGGTCTCCCATGACTGCCATAGCAACAAGGTCTTAGCCATTCATTAGGTCCTGACAAACTGCAGCCTTTTGGAGGACTCATGGTATCATATCTTTTACTGCTCAGGGACCTCTACCTTCAGTGTACTCCACAAATGCCTGTCTGCAACTCCAGCACATCCAATATTTAGTTTTAATGAAATGTTTTAAGTACATTTTAGAGGTTATCAACTGAGAACACTAAAAGTAGAACAGAAAGATTGTGTGTGTGTACACAAACCCACACAGTATGTACAAGCAGACAGGTAGCATATAATAATAATAATAATAATAATAATAATAATAATTTATTTATAGCACTTTTCAAGCACAGAGACAAACAGACAAACAAGAAACTAAGCAATGGTAATAATAATAATAATAATAATAAATAAAAGGGCAAACTACCAAACACAAACATAACTCAATATAAGAAACAAAAGAAAAAATATACAGTATAGGCCTACCCAAAGCCAAACAAACAAACAAAGAGTGTATAGACTATATTACGTGTAGACTGGAGCATATGCATATTTCTCTCTTTTCTCTGGGAGCTGAATGTGAGTGTGGGACATTAAAGCACTGCTCTCTCCCTGGTACCCAGAGGACATTACTGTAATCCTCAGGCCCACAGCGAGCTGCATTAACGCCCAGTGGAAAATAACCAGTCAGTCCTGCAGGAGAGGAACCCACAGAGCGTGTCCTTCAATCTCTCATTTAAGTCTGTGGGTTTGGACAGGACAGGCGGGGTGATGAGGCACATTTAATAAGACAGACTCGGAGCTCAGCCCTACACACCAGGCTTCTGTCTCAGTCTGCCTACTACTCAAGGCATTGGTACAGTCTGCACACATCTATGATCAGACATTGCATGTAAAGATACGTTGGTCTACAGTCTATAATCTATGACTACTTAGAACCTCTCCACAAACATGTATGTAATACGTAACTGATAACAATGCTCTTCAATTCTACTGTAAAGAGCATTAACTGAGAGACAGAGAGGTCAAATATGTCCCCGTTTCTGCCCTTGCTACTTCATACATTATTACTATAATCTTTCTGTCTTTGGTTGAAAATGTTGACTTGACTCAATGGCTCCTCCATCGTTGACTTGACATAGTCTATTGGGTCTATGATAGTCTATTAGGCTGTTGTCATCTGAGGAGAGAACCAGATATATCTGTGCGTCATGTGCATACCTATACTTATCAATGTTGTTCAGGAGCATCTGGCCCAAAGGTAGTAAATAAAGATTAAACAGAACGGGTCCAATAACTGCACCTTGAAGGAACACCCAGAGCCTTAATGATAGATCTATACATGGCTCTGGGAACACCATGTCAACACCGGCCTTCTGAATTAGAATTGAACGAATTAAGGACTGCTCCAGAATGTCCTACTCAATGTTCCAAAGTGTCCAGCAATATTCTATGATCTACTGTGTCAAATGCAGCACTGAGATCCAGTAAAACAGAATTAAAGGAGAATTCCGGTGTGATATTGACCTAAAGTGTGTTGAAACATGATACAGAGTGTGAACGTATGTCTCATAGCTCATCTCGGCTAATCACAATTAGCCTCAGCAACAGGCAGGTCATCAGCCGACTTGGGAACAGATCCACCAGCTGTCATCCAACTCTGGAACCAACACAAGGTCAGCTTCCATTTGGGAACAGGCTGGATATTGCCCAATTCATGAACAGGAAACAGAACAGGCTGACTAAAGAGCTGTTTACACCAATAATGATAAATGTAACAGCAAAAAAATATTGCTCTAGCCAATATAAATGACAACGTCCACACATAAACTATAATGACAACGACATGAATAACGTTATTGTTGGGGATCAGAGTGATTTTGAGAATGATAAAAAAGCTCACAGACAATCAGAATCCATACAATTTTAGATATTCATGACACAAGAAGAGACTGTCCTTATCGTTGGTCAGTGTGGGTGCTCATATATTCACATATAGTTTTAGTTATAGTTATCTTTAGTTATTGTTTCTGGTGTGAAAAGCCCTTAAGGGTCAAACTCGAACACTCTGGTGAGTCTGGCGTGACGTGTGTGCACTCTGTTGGGTCAGAACCTTCCATTGCCTGGGTCCACCAACCATTGTCTGATTTTTTAAGTATTTATTTTGACTAAAAAAATTCACAATGGAATCGAATGGTTTCAGGAATCACGGGATTATGTAGACACCGTTTTACTAGCATTCCCATTACACTTTCATGATGTGATTACGAAAGGTTCTTGGGCTAAATGTAATTAATTAGGCTGTACCCTACATGTTTTCCTGAAGACTGACTGAAGAGAATTGAATGAATTGAGAGAACATTACTGCTCCTGTTTCAGACTTTCAGGATATTCAACTCTGCTGCCCTCTTTTGGATTTTAAACTCTACAGCGCTACAGTTATCCTCCTTTTTTATAAAGGAGAATACATACCTCCTGGAAGGCTCAGCAATGATATTGTGCAACCACACAATAAAATACACCCATTGAAATAACACATTTTTAAAAAAAAGATATATTTTCTTAAGTATTCAACCACCAGTGATTTTGAGTTCCAGATGCTAAATTATTACAGATAGTACAGATATGACACTCCGGACCGGATTTCCCTATACGCACATGTTACGGCCGGCTCGTTTACTGACCGCAACATAAAGGGAAACGGACAACAAAGTTCCAATTTATAATTTATTAAGATTAAGCAACAATAGTAATACCAACCATAATGTGTCTAGGGGGAAGATGAGTGTTGGCGTGCGTGTATGTATGAATGCAATGTCAGCATCAGTATGTAAGATGACTAAATGGTAGACAAAAGAAGACAGAAAGATTAGAGAGAGAGGAGAGAAAGAGTAAAGTGCCAGTGCAGAGAGAAAGTCAAAATGGTGCCTGCAAGAGAGAAGAAAAGTGCCTCAAGGGGAGGAGAGGAGAACTCCTTATATAAGCACACCCTGATGCACACCCAGGTGTACACAATTCCTAATTGACCTAATCAGGCCCTACCTGCCCGTGCACTGACAAGGAGAGGCCTGAAGGGGCACAGGGGGTCGTGACAGCACACTACGCAAGTTGCATAGGGCCCCGCAAGTCCTTTAGTCCTGAAGCCCTGTCTCACTGACCTCTTTACCTGTCCCAGGCAGCAGAGTGGACCACGGAGAGGAGGACTATGTGTCTGTAACCGCAAGGACTTCGGTCACCTGTGGTTTAAACTGCATCAGCCAGTAATATAGGTCTAAAAATTAGGGAAATTAACTTCATCCTATTCATCCTCATCCTTTACTGAAAATCAGAGATTTTAGAAACGGTTCAAAGACAAAAACCAGAAACGAACAACATTTATATGTATAAGTATACTCTTTTGATCCCGTGAGGGAAATTTGGTCTCTGCATTTATCCCAATCCGTGAATTAGTGATACAGCGGCGCTCGGGGAGCAGTGAGGGGTTAGGTGCCTTGCTCATGGACCGTTCCAACTGGTCGGGGTTCGAACCGGCAACCCTCCGGTTACAAGTCCGAAGCACTAACCCGTAGGCCATGGCTGCCCCATTTTTGGATGAACGTAACTGAAAATGAGAACAAAAGCATGCAACTATTTAGAATTTTAGATAACTGGTTAAAGCAACACCAAAGAACTTTTCCTCTGTCACACGCAGGCCATCACCGGCTTTGCAAATAATGATGCCCACAGACAAGATAGAATATGTTGCATGATTTTATACATTGTGACTCTACAGTAGAAGGAGTTCTACAGTTGCCAAAAATACCTAAACCTGCACAAAGCTTAAATCAAAGCAGAATAGATATCAAGGCTAACTGTTAAAAACACTTCAGGTGTGAAGCAAGATTTGAAAGTAGGCAATTAGCCTGTATAATATTAGATCTTCAAAAATGCCTGACAGCCTAACTTCAGATACAGAAAATGTCCTTGCTTTAAGCCCTGTAATAGCCTAACCTATGCGTGCTACCAACTGCATAATATTTCCCTAGTGTCTTTGGTAGCCTATATTATTTCACATGTTTCAGTAATATAGGCTACATACTTAAATAGTATGGGAGTTAAAAGGGAGTAGTCTGATGTCGCAATACATCTTACTTTCATTTATATGTTACTCTGCTCTTAATAGCAAACTTCTTGCGACTTATCCCCCCTGCACATAATGCAAATGCTTTTGTTGTGGAGCTGAAGGATTAACAAGAGGCAAAGACTATCTCCAAACAGCTATATACTGACTTTCTTGGTGTTTTAAACCCCCAATGTTGTCTTTAAGGCAGTGCTACCTGGAAGGCCCTAGGGTTAGGCATGGTTAGGTTGAGGTTAAGTTTAGGCTTTGGGTTAGGATTAGGTTGCAGCGGTGGCAGCGCTGCCTGGAAGACAACGTTGGGGGCTTAAAACACCACCAAGCATCTACTGTACTGACACGGTCCTTTACTCCTTTCCTACCCACTCACCCACTCATATACCACTCTTTACTACCCACTTACCCACTCATATACCACTCTTTACTACCCACTCATATACCACTCTTTACTACCCACTCACCCACTCATATACCACTCTTTACTACCCACTTACCCACTCATATACCACTCTTTACTACCCACTCATATACCACTCTTTACTACCCACTTACCCACTCATATACCACTCTTTACTACCCACTCATATACCACTCTTTACTACCCACTTACCCACTCATATACCACTCTTTACTACCCACTCATATACCGCTCTTTACTACCCACTTACCCACTCATATACCGCTCTTTACTACCCACTTACCCACTCATATACCGCTCTTTACTACCCACTTACCCACTCATATACCACTCTTTACTACCCACTTACCCACTCATATACCACTCTTTACTACCCACTCACCCACTCATATACCACTCTTTACTACCCACTTACCCACTCATATACCACTCTTTACTACCCACTTACCCACTCATATACCACTCTTTACTACCCACTCATATACCACTCTTTACTACCCACTTACCCACTCATATACCGCTCTTTACTACCCACTTACCCACTCATATACCACTCTTTACTACCCACTTACCCACTCATATACCACTCTTTCCTACCCACTCATATACCACTCTTTACTACCCACTTACCCACTCATATACCACTCTTTACTACCCACTTACCCACTCATATCCCGCTCTTTACTACCCACTTACCCACTCATATACCACTCTTTACTACCCACTTACCCACTCATATACCACTCTTTACTACCCACTTACCCACTCATATCCTGCTCTTTCTCTCTTGAAATAATCTACTTCCATGTCAGTTATTTTGGCCTCTTCCTTCCTGATGGATGGTTTGTAGTGTTAGGCTTAATCAATTTTATCATAGAGATATTGCTTATTACCTATTGTTGAAGACTATCTTTTTTTCTATTTTTCCCATCCTACCCAAAACATCAAATTAAACTGTTGCAATTTCAGGTTTGTATTTACACCAGTGAAAATTACTCCCACAAAGTCAGAAATTTGATTTAAGATTTGTTCAATAATCTGGTGTTGTTGTGTGTTTTTATTCAACATTACATGTAATATCAATGATTGGAAAACAAGATCTACCAGTATCATTGTAATTCATGACAATGATGAACAGACCATTATTCTATTATTAACATTGTATAAAGATATGTGGTTCCTGCAATGAGAATATAACTCTAAAGTGTAGTTTCATAAATAATCCCAAAGCTCAAACAAACAGCTTTAATCAATACCGTGGTGACATAATCAAATAACAGCTGTATAATGCATGTGTTGTAATTAGTACAGAAGAAGATTCACATTGCAAATAAGCAAAGTTTGACAACATTTCCCTGGTTAACCAGTTTTCTTCTATAATGATCTCCTTTGAGATTTCTATCAGTACATATATTTCAGACGCAGCTACTGATCTTCAGTTAGCGTCCGGACAGGGAACTATGACTTCCAGGAATAGGTCTTGTCATTATACTTATACAGAGACATAATATTCAATCTCTTCTGATTATATCTATGTCTTATATTATATCTGTAATTAACAGACAGAAACAATGTTTATCACAACTTATTTAGAGGCAGTCTGTTGGCACTTTGCATATGCTGCACTTAAGCAGAGAACACATGGACTGAAATGGCAAAACTATTGGGTAAACAATTTCACAATGACCATGTTTTAACATATACAAAACTGTTACTAACACTTTGTTTTAAATGTATTTGTTTGACAACATTTATGTGTTTTTGTGCAGATGTTAAACAGCGTTTCTCTGTCTTAATGTAATGTTTTCAGGCATTCCTGTTTAGCGTTACTCCTCAGCTTGACTGTAAGATTTTAGTGCTTTTAGTAGAAGGACCTGATTGGCAATCTCAGTCATGCTGAACCTCAGAGCAGCTTTCTCAAATGGCACTCTCATCCACCCTCCAGGGTTTTACGTGGTTGGATTCACAGCCATGCCACACGCCAATCTCTATCTCATTTTCCTGGGTGTGATTTATGTACTCACTGTTCTGTTTAACTGCTGTATTCTGTGCATCATTTGGCTTGACCATAAATTACATACTCCTAAGTTTCTGGCCGTGGCCAACCTTGCTGTGGTGGACATCCTGTTCAGTTCATGTCTCATCCCTAGCATGCTGAAGACGTTCTTGTTTAAAGATGGGTTTGTGCCGTTCAACCTGTGCCTCGTTCAGATGGGCGTTTACTACTGTTGCAGTTCACTTGAGTCCTTCTCCTTGGCAGTGCTGGCATACGACAGACTGATCGCAATCTGTATTCCTCTCAGACAACACGCCATCAACACAAACACCAACATGCTATGCATTCTGGGAACTGTCTGGGCCTTCTGCGTGGCAATAGTAATATTTTCAACAACGATAATGAAAAGACTGACGTTCTGTGGCTCTGTACAAGTGAACAGCTACTTCTGTGACTACTCTCCCGTCTACAGACTGTCCTGTAATAACTACTCACTACAGTGGGCCACTGCTGTGACCCTCAGCATTATCATCCTGTTCGGACCTCTCACCTTTATCGTGGTATCTTACGGTAGCATCTTGATAGCTGTTTTCAGAATGAAGAATGTAGGGAACCGGTACAAAGCATTGGCTACCTGCACAGAGCATCTCATACTTGTGGCCATTTTCTATGTTCCGACTTTGACTTTGTACATCATCGGGTTCTTCTTGTACCGGCCGGATCCAGACATCAGGATGGTGACGTTGTCCATGTCTGCCTGCATGCCGCCCTGCCTGAACCCTGTAGTGTATTCCCTGAAAACAAAAGAGATCAAAAGTAAAGCACAGTCAATGTTCTGTAAAACCACAGTGAGGCCTGAGAACAAACAGAAACCATGATGTGAATCTGTGCCTATTAATGTCCATCAGTTGTTTTCTAGATAAATGTACATTGTATATCCTCCATAAATGTATATTGATGCTGACAGACAGAATATGCATTAATGTTATAATTTGTTAGATTTACTGATGTTATTGTAGTCATAGTGGATTGTGGTGGATAAATAAATAAATAACATGTACCGTAGATATAGGACACTTTCTAATTGACCATTGTCAGATTTGTCATAGTGTAAAACCAATTAAGTGATAAATACTGTACCTTTATTATCACAAATAGAGTTGCCATCTCTCCTTTGTTCCTATACACATAGTATTTCACAAAAGTGTACATGAGAGTATTATCAAGTATGAGAAGCTGGGCCCCAGCAGTGGCGCGACTGGCTGGGGCACCTGCACCGTACGCCGGCGACCCGGGTTCGATTCCCGCCCTGTGGTCCTTTCCGGATCCCACCCCGACTCTCTCTCCCACTCACTTCCTGTCAATCTCCACTATCCCATCTGATTAAAGGCATAACAAGCCCAAAAAATATACTTAAAAAAAAAAGTATGAGAAGTTGGATAATGGGCAGTGTTGTGGTGTATAGTCCCAGGTAAGGGCTGACACAGCCACTAGATAAGTGACTGAGCTGACACAACAAAGGGTATACTCTGCTGGCAATAATCATACTATTATAAAACTATCAAAATAGCCTACAAATGTTAAAATAGATAATAGAAACTTCTGTGCTTTCAAATTTGACCGCTGTCTGCTTTATTGATACTGCTGTCACATAAAATTGTTTAGGCTACTACAACTAAATTAAAGGGGTCAAGTCAAGTCAGCGTTTCTTCATGCACAGAGTGCAACCCAAAGCGCTCACACACAAGACAAAAGATGCCGGACAGAGCGGCGTAGTCGCCAGTGTACCCGTGTGTGACACCAAGACGTAAACAATTTTTTGTTTTAAAATGCAGTTGTTTACTTCAATTCCAAAGAAATATGTCCATATTAGCGATTGTATTTGCCTGCCAGTGCCTGTGTTTTAGGGACATTGGAATTGGGCTTCAATGGCCTCTTGACCAGACGGACCTGCGGAGCAAATCACAAATTTGCCGAAAGTTTGTATGGTATTTCCAGGCTAGGGCATTGCCTGCAAGATCACTCATTGCATGAGCAAAAATACCCTACCCTAATCTGAATGGACCTTCCACGCAGCTCCCATTTTTGACATGAAATGTATGACAGGTCCAGGTGTTACTGATTACATTAATTAAGGTTCTGATTCTACTACACTTACTTCATTAACATAATTTGTAACACCTGTGTTTGTCCTACTATTTTATGTCAAATTGGCTGCTGTGAAAAAGGTATTCTGGACAAAACATGTGAGTTGTGACTCATAGGTTGTCTCTCAAACCAACAGTGTACTGAGTGAAGTATACGGTTTAAGATGCAGGCTTTGGGATCCTAGTACTGACTTTGCACAGTAGAATGGTGAGTGAGTGATGTGATCCAGTGTGTGTAATCTTCAGTGTAGCAGATGGTCCAAAATCGCATTGTATGTAACAAAAACAATGTAATAATTGGATAATGCATGTGTTGTGCAGGTGATAACACTTTGTGTGTGTGTGTGTTAGTGTGTTAGAGGTAATGTGTGAAACAATGCAAGACTCTTGGAAGTTATTGGCCATTTTAAAAGGGCTATGAAATCCTTCAATTGTTGAGGTTTAATTTATTCAAATTATATTGAAATAAATAGAAACAGAATAGAATAAAATGCCACATCAGGTCACACAAAGTTCGGAATTTCTCCATAACTAACTAACTAACTAACTAACGGAATTGGAGACAATAATTACACACATTATGTATAAGATAAGGGCAAATAGACTATGTATGGATAGTAACAGAATGCTTATTAACCAGCTGTATGCTTAACAGGGAGGGTTGTAATAATTTTTCGCCAATCCTTTGCAGTCAGTCATTACTCTAGAATAGCATCAACGCATACCACAGAGTATACCCTTTGTTGTAAAGGTAGCTAATAAGACAACCTGGCTAGCTAGCTAGCTTTTCATAGTTTTCAGTATCTTCAGCCCCTGGTGCCTTGATGACCGTAACGTTAGCTGGGGACTTAACCGTTTTGTGCATCCTTATTTTTAGCTTTTAGGTGCAGATATCTCTTTCGTCTTTGACTGACACTTGCTAGATGTAATTCAGCGTTGGTTTAGTTGTAGGTTTGCATTGCAAGCTAGCCCGCTTGCTCAACTAGCTGGCGAGCTAGTTAGCAAGCTAGCATTATTCTGAAGCTGGATTCTGAAATAGTCATTTATGTACTATGTTCGCTGTAATGTGAAATGACGCCATATTTTGAGGTAAAATCTTAACGTTATGTAAATGGCCTGTTGAAATGGTTACGCTGGTGGCTACATTGTTAGTGGAAGGTTAGAAGTAGGTGGGTAACTAGCATTAGCTAGGATTCCAAATAACGTCAGATAATTGTAAAAGGTGGTTCTAAGTTAGGTTAGCACCAAAAGCAGCCCTACTAGCCAGCTTGGTAGCAGCTAGGTAGTTAGCTGTTATCGGTAAGTTTTCAGCATCAATCTGCAGTGCATTCTGAGGTGAGTAGCCTACACTGACATACCTTTACCGCATTCAGTTACTGAACGTTTATTTATATTAAGTAAGTGAGATTACGGTTATAGAACTAGATCTGGCCAACTAGTTAATGAGCTAATTAACATGGACTTTATGAGCTGTCGTGTGTTAGAAATAAAAATAACGTATCTGTCGGGAAACACAATCAATTAATTAATTATCGTTTAAGCATAACGTTAAATACACAAAGTAGGCAGATTACCAAGCCTGGGTAACGTTAGCAAACCAACCGCACGACCTGTCCACAGACACACTCCCCTATCAGATGGATGCCTCGTTTGACAAGAAGATTGAATACGATCATCACGACAGCGCGTTTGGCCCAAGCAAGTCGACCTGTTGTTTTCACACCTTATCGTGACATGCAATGCAGTGTATGCTGCTATTCACGAGGGTGTCTTTAGTTGGATGGTGTATTTTTGGCAAAAACTCGACCACAGCTAATGATCCGACATGCTTTACAAAACAATACAGATGGTCAAATACTGTAGTTGGAATTTATCTGTTGCAAACGAGGTTATAATCTAAGGTCCGGTAAATGTCAATTTTCTCATCATCTGATCAAAACTCAAAACTTAGAAGATACCTTTATAAAAAGCAGGCCGACATACAAATGAGCCTTTGTTGTAGAAATGGTAATGTACAGGCAATTGCCACTGCTTTGAAGAAGAAGAAAAAAAGATTCAGATAATTTCAAGACATGCACTGACATAGTTTTTACATTTTACATGTCCCCCCAGTCTGTTTGCAGCGTCAATATCTCAATATTTCAACAATATCAATTGATATCTAAATTAAGAGTGTTTTGAATGCATCTGTTGCCCAGGTTTTCCATCTGCAAGACACACCCATCATTTATACAATGTTTCCAGTTTATTTGCTGTGTTCTCTTGGTGTCATCTTGGGTGTCATCATTTCATGCATGTTGAAATGAGATTTCTAGGTTTGTAGATTTTCAAGTATACAGACTACTAACATTTTCTGGTCTCTATTGCAGTTCCCATCAGTCGGAAATGTACAGGTTAGTTGAGTTCACAGACACCAGCTGCTTAAACATAATTCCTGATGACTGGTATGACAACGGAATAACATGGTGGCCAAACTACAAAAATGACCAAAAGATAAACAATGCCATACAACGAAGGGAGAAGCCTAAGTCCGACTGGTCTTGCTTTGCTGTGCGGGAATTGTCCAAAGCAGGTAACCCCACTCCAAAGGCACTCGTGTGCCCATAGAGCTGTCACCAATTAACATGACAGGAATTTAAAACTTCCTGTTGTTTTCAGGTTCATACCAAGAAGCGAGAATGAAACTGAAGAGGGCCATGACTTGCAACAACACAGACCTCCAAAGAGAAGGAGATGACGACGGCACAAGCAAAAAAAGAAGATCAAGTGACAAGTAACTCAGCCCGTGTTAGATCATGATGTAGTCCGCACACTCTGGCTGCTCATATGCCAACTATTGGTGTGGACTCGGATATAACTTTTGGCATATGAGCTGCTAGAGTGTGCAGTCTCCTGTTTAGAATATTATGTATCCCGTGACCAGCACCTCAAAAAAATTCTACTTTCTGTGTGCGTTTGCTTTTTCTACTCAAAGATCATGATGTAACAGTAGTAGTAGTAGCTGTAGCATATTGTATCTAGTATTTTGACTTTTGGCCAATGCTGACTGCCACTGTGGAGTTTATTGAGGTTATATTTACGTCAACAAAGCATTGACTGAGTGTAGCTGATGGAGTGCTTGAGACACACATTAAAGGCTATGGCTGATATGCAGTATGTGTCTGTGTTAAGAAGAGGCCGAGGCTCAGCATCTAAAGTAAGGTAACGTTGTCTAGGGTACAATGTTTAGCTGACCTCGGTCCGCAATGTAACCTGAAAGCAAAGATCCAACTAACCTACACACTGGCCCTATGTGATGTAAAGATGTGGAAGCAGAATCTACCGTGTGTGAGTGCAGTGTGTGTGTGTGTGTGTGTGTGTGTGTGTGTGTGTGTGTCAGCTTGGGCAGAGCTCCAGTGAGTAATAATAATAATAAGCATTATTTGTTTAGCACCTTTCATACACAGAATGCAGCTCAAAGTGCTTTACATTTGGAGCATGTAACACAATAATAGAGTCAGTCAGTCATTATTAATCACTTTCACTTTTCTTCGTTGCTGTGGCCGTTTATGATCCAATCAGCAACATATCAGAAATATAGAAAATAACATGTAACACAATTATAGAGACGAGTCAGTTATTCCCCTTCGTTGCTGTGGCCGTTTATGATCCAATCAGCAACATATCAGAAATACTATTATAATACTATATATATATATATATATAAAGGCTTTGCTAACAAATGCTTAGCCTAACAAATGCTTAGCAGTGAACGGTCACTTACCTGTGGCTCTCACTGTCCCAGTCAAGCTCTCTCCCGACGTGTCCTGAATAGCCCCAGCGTCGGTTTATGGTTAAGTTCAGTTTGTTGTGGGGCTAAGTGGTCCAAATTTGCCTGGCCCACGCTGGGCAAACACACTTGAGGGAAACACAGGCCTCTAATCCCTTCCTAAAGGCCTGACTAATTGTGAGCACCGGAGTCACTCAGGACAGGTGTTCATTAATCAATTAGCCACAGGTAGTGACATCACTGACGCCCCACCTGTCAAGTCAGTGCTATCCCTACCATGTGACCCTAACCCATCCTAACAGTCTGTATGTAAAGGCTTTGGCTGATATGTTACATGTTATGTCTCTTAGACTTTTGGAGCTGGAGGACTCCGAGGAGGAGCGTAGTAAAAAGCTCAGGAAGATGACCTCTACAGCAGCCTTCCCTGCTTCCTACGTCAGCCCATCGCCACACTTCTTCGGTAAGACTTCCCACACTCATGCCAGTGTCTTTTACAATATGGATGAGAGGCTAAAGATCGCTTAATACAAATCTGTATTATTTGATAACAGCTAAACAGGTATTAAAAGGCATCAAAAGTATGACATTATTACATTTTGAGTCTCTGCTGTTTACAGCAATGATGCCTGAACAGACGCCCATGGCAGCAGGAAGGACCAGCACCGTACGAAAGGGCCAGGAAACGTCCACTCGAGGTAATGTCCGAGTCCACACCACACTCTAATAGCCTGTAGACTCTACTAGGATGAATATTTCCTGTTCCTCCTGTTCCTTTGAGTTTTGACTCAAACTTACGAAGATAGATCTCATGTCTTGTACAGTAGTTGTCTGTTGCCCACATGCGTGTAAGCATTTCACTGAAACAGTTGTTTCCGATGCGCATTTGTTTAGTTTCATATATGCACACTTCTCACCTGGCTAATGACTGGGATTATGTGAGCTTGCTGATTTGCTTGCGTATAAGTAAATAAACTAACATCTAACTAACACCCTAATGACAAAATACACCATGTTCACATACATGCCGTCTACACTGTAAACACAAACAGTCAACCTAACTGAAAATGTGTGTGGAAACTAGTTACTTAATTTATTTACTAAATCTGTTTAAGATAAAAACAAATATTTGAATTGAGCACCAGTAACTCAAGTATATTTAAGGTGACTTAAAGTTGCTCTAAGCGATGTTGAGTAACGTCACTTCTGTTGACGTTCAAATGAAAGAGAGAGCTAGCTAACCCCCCCCCCATCCCGTGCAACTGAAACTCTCCTAAACGCACATCTCGTCGGTGAATGGCTGGTCCAGGCTGCACCATGCTGTTTTTGTTGCCATTTTTGGAGCCTGGGCTGTCTACAGAGGCTTTTTTTTTTTTTTTTTTTCAGTGTATTCGGTTGACAGGCAGCTAGTGGATTGTGAGATGTTTGCTGTATGTGCCAAAAAATTGTTTTAGCTTACAAACTGTATGACATCGCTTAGAGCACCTTTTTAAGGCAATTAAGTCAAAAATCAATTCAACGAAGTTCACTGTTCATAAAACAATGGAGCATTTTGCAAACATATCTTGCATTTCTCACAACTGAACAATGGGCAGTAGCAGACAGCAGTACTGCCGTCAGCAGGGAGGACCTCGATGGCCACCTTACACCAAACAACGTTGACACGATTTGGGAAAGATTCTTGAAAGATTGTAGTCTTTTAACTAACTAGTGCAGTGCCCATTCAAACATGCCATTCCTGAAGAAAACCCGTAGCCCAATTACATGCCCACAGGTATGCCTGCTTTAAAAATAGGATGATGGGGAAACATCATTCCAGCTAAGCATTCAATAATGCAGGGATGCAAACAGCACGCCTTTTGGCGGATGCCGCCTTTTTCACGACTGGCTGGGGGACTTGTGTGAATCATGCATATCCGACGAGTTTTTCTTTGGGGGGGGGGTTGAAGTGTCTGATTATAATTTCATCAAAGTTAATTCTGTATTAAAATGACTACATAAACACACAGCCTACCGTTACAGTCCATGAAACATAATAAGTGTAAGACAACACTAAATCAAAAAGCTGCGCACGTAAAAATCCCATTTGCTGCGCACCATTATCCTACTGCTACAAGGCTGCACTTCACTGCACTCACTGCAAGGATTTAACGTTACATCTATCAGTCCGGGATCCAGTAATTTTGTGTCGCGCCTGGTCTTTTTTGCAAGAAAGGTAAGGTCAACCATATTTGATGTCTTCTAATCACATACATAATTTCTACCATTTGCATTGTGTAATGTTTAGGTTGTCCTAATGTGTCATTACAGTCTTTACAATAACTATGCCAGGTTAGTGCTAGTTATACAACAATTGGGTTCTATGGAACTATTTATTTGTTTCTGATTGGCCGAGAGACGTTCCATGAGTTGGAATATCCCTGGACATTTCAACTCAGACTTTGCACAGCTAATAATAAATCACTCCGCGGTACAATGCGAAGATTTGACACAATGTTCTCATCCCAGCTCTCCACGATTTCAAGCAATGGGTTACTCCTTAGCAAACCATAACGAAACAGTGCTTCACCACATCTGTGGATTAAGCCACACAGTCAACTCAATGTAAGTAAGATAAACGAGGATGCTAATTGTTCTTAGCATTGCCAGCATTGTGTATAATATGATTGTCACTTGGAGGAGACTAACGTTAGCATAATTAGCTAACCGCTGCTAACGTGCTAGCATAGTCACGTCAGGCTGTGCACAGTAATATAACATTTATTCACCATAAATTAATAAAGTTGAGTGGTTCTGCAATGTAGACAATGTTTCCGTTTTTTTGCAGTACCATGTCCCTTACATGACATGGCCCATTGTCCTTGTAACATGCATTCAGCAAACCTAGATATGAATGTGATTTCAGTCCGACTTTCAACATTTCTTTCAAAAATACATGTAAACCACCAAGACCCGTAACGAGGGATCTGGAATGTTGGTTACCTAGCAACCAAGATGCTGTCTATTGAAAAGGGAACTAATTTTTGATGCGTAAGAACGATGTCGAAATTAACATTTTTAAACAATAATGGGGTGTTTTCAGATTATTTAGTTTGTTGTAGAATTGTTGTATAAAAGCAATATAGCACTCGTGATCGTGGGATTGGTCATGGATATTCCCACGGCTGTTGTTGCCTGCGCCACTCGGCCTCCAGCCTCGTGGCTACGGCCGAACAACACCTGTGGGAATATCCATGACCAACCCCACTCTCACTCGTGCTATATTGCTTAAGTAGCACACTAGCGCTACATTTTACATGACTAGCAAAAATACAGTTGGATTTTTTTTTAACCTTGTTTGTTGCGTCAGTCAGTTTAGTTCAGTTCCGGACAGACTAGCAGTATTTTGTCCTGTAATATTTTAGTAGCAGCCTAACGTTATATACAACTCTACCCCCTTTCCAACGTGTAGCCTAATGGTAACGTACTTGTTTAGGCTAGCCGCTTGTTGACGTCTAGTAGCCTAATGAGCCGCTGGTCTAGGCTTTTTCGTAAATGCAACCCGAAGTGACAAGTGACGAACTGACTTATTTTCAATGACACCTACCACATAAGGGCGAGAAACTGATGTGTGGGCTTATCCTAACAGACAGACCGCACTACTGTTGATACATTTTAACTGTACATTTTCGTGCAGAATAACGTTATTTTGGGGCGCATTGAGAAAGGGGGCAAAGTGAAGTGAACTATTTTGCACTCTGTTATGATACTGTCAGGTCTAGGGTAACACTATGGCTAATATATGCAACTTTTCATTTACAGAATGAGAGAATTTGATGAGAGTGAGGCACTAACAGTTAAGAAAGTGGATGAGGGTTGTAAAACAAATTGGAACTGGTCTTGGTTACAGGTTGAAATGGAGATTGAGGTCAAGACAGCCAAACACAAATTCAAAATGTCAGACTTTTTCAAAAAAATTGAAAAAAAGGGACATGCCAAATGTACTTTCTGCATGAAAGAGATTAATTATGCTAACAAGGGAGTGCATGCTCTGTTGAATCACTGCCAGAGTGCTATACACACAGAGAGAGTGGCTACCATCATATCTACCCAGTGTGGCCCAGCTCCTCTGTCAAGACAAGCCAGCTACCAGCCAAAGTCAGGCCCCAGCAGACAGAATAAGGGAAGGAACTGGGACAGTGTATTTTCATATAAAGAACATTTTTGTGTGAATAGGGTGAGCCCTGGATGGCAGAGGTGCAGTGTCGATTCTAGACATTTTTAACAAGGGTGGCACTGGTGAGGCACTGATTAATTCAAGGGTGGCATGAGGCAAAACAACCAGATAAACAGAAACAGGCTCAAGATGTGAAATTAGCACAAATACATTAGGGAAACCAGACACAAACACCATACTCATAAATTGAAAGAAAAAAAAACCACAAATACCTTACTCTCACATAAAATGTCTTTGTATTTGAATAAAATAATACAAACATATTAAAGTTAATTATCTAAGTTGTCTGTCCCTGGGCTATGCTGTGCTAAAACAAATTCCATCATGGGGACATTAAAATATAATCCTTTTTATTCTATTATATTAAATGAAGATATACAAATACAAATGTAGCTGTTAAAATAATTTGACCTGCTTTTTTGTCTATTTGTTTAAGTTCTCAACATGGCTCCGAACCGGTTCAAGGAACGAAAACGAAAACCGAAAACGAACGGAATTTTACGTAATTTTACGAGGAGCGGAAACGGAAACGAAAACAAAATTGTCTTCAACTGTTCCGGAACAGAAATGTTATTCTGAAATCCACAAAACCGGTTAATAACGTTTTTTTTTTTTTCGTTCTCTATATATTTTATAAAATTTCACAAAAGCATATCCTATGTCAGGGAGACTATTTCCGGTTGTGCGAAAAACAAGCCCGCATCTACACTGTTAATGTGAGCTAACAAGCTGCTATGTAGCCAACTACTGTAGTACTGTACTGATTTCTGCAGTTTGAAAAAAAAAGGAATAAATGAACCTTTGGTCCAAATGTGTATATTTTGTCTTGCTGTTGTAATGTAACCTATCCATCTGCCACTTCGGATCTTAGGCCAGCTCGTAGCGTAGGCTACTGAAACTGATTTGGAAATTGTTTGTAGCCTATATGCGTAATAGCCTATTTTGCCTGTCCACGCCTTGTCGTTTTAAAGTCGGGATTTGAAATGTTTGCTCAATTATAGCCTATTCTATGTAGAAGAGTTAAACGGGAAATTTGAGATAGGCCTTGTCAGCAACAGACAGGTTCGTTTATAAACAGGATTGGAATTATAGCGCAAGCCTTTGAAGATCTCTATATGGATAAAACTAGAAATTATTTATAGGCATAGGCAGGCTTGGAATTTCACCATTCTGGGGGCAAGGCCACTTGGCCTTCAGTTGGGCATATTTGGTGGGGGGCACAAAGGCCACATGTCAGGGCACCAAGGCCAAAGTTAACTATAGCATATAAAAATGATCAAAGTTGTATTTAGCCTATTCACTGCAGTAGCCCTGCATCACTGTATGAAACATGACAAAAACATGAAAAATGACATATTACATAGAACTGTAAATCTTCTGATCATCTAATAATTACAGATATCTAGGCTACATATAACAGTTATTTTATATTTGGCCTGCTATGAAATCATGTATTGAACAATTTAAGCACAGCTCAGCTTTAAGAAACTCAAATAGCCTAGATGCATGCTTAGCATTTTGTGATCATTAAGGCTACTTTCACAAACTGTTAGTCAGCTGTCCTCTGATTTACCAATATCTAGGCGATATTTGTAACATTTATTTTGTATTTGGCCCATTATGAAATCATGTGGAACAATTTAAACACATTGTAAAACTTAAAGCCCAAATTTGGAGACATCCATGCATGTCGAAATTTACTGCAAATTCGAAACTGGATTACTCTGGAACAGCTAACTGTACAGGGGACTGTTTTACACCTTTGTGTTCGGTAAGGTCTGCTGTTTATTCTTATATATGGTTTGTCATGTGTTAAAAGAAGGGTTCGTGAAGTATTCCACCGATATGAATGGGTAGGGAGATCATGGACGCAAAACCTTCAGTAGAATGTATGATCAAATTGAATTATATTATTTACTTTTATCGCGAACCGTTCAACACAGCAATTATTGGCTAACATCGTTTAAAAGCTGAGAAAAAGCTCTTTCATGTGATACTTGTGATGTCTGTGTGATGATGAGTAGGCAACTTCGCGAGTAGTTAAACTGAGAAGAATGGGTGAATTTGGACGCACTTTCTTGCACTGTCACTTTCTCCACTGCGTAAAATACTAAATTAATTTGCGCTGTGAATGCTAAGATTATTTTGACAGGCCACAGGCTAAATAAAAATCGCTATTAGTAGGACGCAAAGCAGAATATTGAAAGAAGGGGGCACCAAGGCCACCGTGGCCTGTAAACCTCTGATTTTCAAAGGGGCATCACGGCCAACGCAAGGGGCTACGACGGCCATGGCCGTCGTGGCCGCCGTGAAATTCCTACCCTGGGCATAGGTTAGGCCTACAGTAAGTCTGTAGGCTATGGGATGGATAGCCCATCTGAATGTTTTTGGATGCCGCCTGTGATTTATTATTTTGGGGCATAGCTACGGTATAGGCTAAATCAAGGGGAAATAATGAGTACGTCTATTCTAAGGTAAAGTCCACAAAAATAGACTTGATAGGCCCACCAAACACTGCCAGAACTTTAAGAACGAACGATATTTTGCGTTCCGAACCGGTTCAGGACCGATATGTTGGTGGCGGAACGCATGCAAGAACGAAAACGTTAAACATAGGCCTACCTGAACCGTTCGGAACGGAACGTTTGAAAAATAATTTCGTTTTCAAGCCCTGGTTCTCAAGAAACTTGAGGGTGGTATGAAGGAGTGTATTGTGTATGTGAGCAATTTCATCTTCCTAAATCTCAATATTATGATCACAACAAGTGTGGGCAAATTATTAATTACATTTTCACGTGGGGTAACTTGTTGCAGGGCAACCACATAACCGGTTCCATGTCTTCGGATTGGATGATTAATGATCAGTAAAGTTCTCAAGAAACTTGAAGTTGGTATGAAGGAGTGTATTGTGTATGTGAGCAAACATTGTTAACGTTGCACATGGGGCAACTTGTTGCAGGGCAACCACATAACCGGTTCCATGTGTTCGAATTGTATGACTAAAGTTCTCAAGAAACTTGAGGTTGGGATGAGTGTGTGAGCAACCTACATGTTACTTATCTGCCTGAATCTCAATATTCTGATCACAACAACTGTGGGCAAATTACAAGTCAGCACCAGTGCTGCATTCATTGTTTTTCACTTTTATAATCACATCACCAAAAGTAGGTTATTGGTTTTACCAAAAGTATTTGGCAGTATTTTTAAACTACAAACCTATAAAGTATTTTGATACAAAATACGATGCCATTTTTTTCCAACTAAATAAAATACAAATTTGTATTTTAAATACATCAGACATGCCTATCCCTGGCTGTTGGCTGCAGTAACTCAAGCTAGGTAGTACTTGTTGTAATTGTTTTGTGTTTGTTAGTTTTGATCCAATTTGACAGCTTTGCTATGTTGCCCACCCAAAATTTCTACCAGCCCACCCAAATATAGTAGCCTAGCCTAGGTTAGAACCAGCCCTGCCCTGCATGGAGACATATTTTACGATAATAATGGAGAAAATGTTAGCAAAACTTTAGGTTTTTGTTAACGGAATCTCCCTCCCTCATTCATCTATTTGCGCAACAGCCCACATTCTGCGTTCAATCCAGAGAGACAAGTGAAATGTTTTTTTTTTTTTTTCTTTTAAGCGGACATCGCCATAGGCACGATATTTAGGCTACCTCTGTTAGGCCTACAAAAAGTTGCAAATTAAGGAGTATTTCCTGATCGGGGAAACTTTTCGGTCCGTGGTTCTACAATATCATTCAATTGTGCCGCAAATTAACAAACAGAAGTGGGGCGTAATTTAAATCCATGGCTCCGTAGACCAGCAATCTACTTGTCGAGGAGGCTCATAATTTGAGAAACGCTGCAGATCATAGACAGAGAAAGCTCTGGGAACAGAACGCAGGCATATGATTTTGTTTGCACGCGCTACTATGGAAAATGAACTTTATAAAGACTGGCTCGGCCAATAAAAAAAAAAGGAAAAAGCATGCCAGATGGCCTGTCAGACACCAAACAGGACGAGGACCACAATTGCGTCACGTTCAAAAGTTTATTTAAGGGTTGGGGGTTTCAGGGGTTCCGGGGGGGGGGTACAGGAGTTCCAAGAGTCTGCGTGTGTGTGTTCCCCCAGTAGCCGAACAGCGAAGGCAGGAGCTGGATGATCCGGGAAGTCCTGGGGGAAACACACACACAACAGCAATTGAAACGAAGCAGCAGTACAGTCAAGGACTAGGCGGTATTCGTAGAAGAGGGACGGAAGGCAGGTCAAGATTACCGGGGCTGGAGAACACAGAAGTAGTCGAGCGGGTCCGGGATCACAGGCAAAGAGTCAGAGGCGTTTTCAATAAACAGGCAGGTAACTGGTGCTGGTTGCAGACGATCTGACAAGTGTGGACTGAAAAGCAAGGCTTTATATAGAGGGCATGATGAGTGGTGAATGCAGTGCAGCTGGTAGGTAACGAGGGTGAGGCAGAGCAGAGCAGGAACAGGTGGAGGTCATCAGGCTTCAATCAGCACGTGTTACCAGGCAGAGAGAGAGCTCATGACAGAACCCCCCCCCTAAGGGACGGCCCCAGAAGTCCCCAAGAGTGACACCACGTCGGGAGGGCGGAGGGGAGCCGGTGGAGGGCTAGAATTCCTCCGAGCGGTCCGAGTGAACATCCTCATCCTCGGAGGGAGCTGGAGGGTCGTGGACAGAAGACGGGACAGGTACCGAGACAGGGTCAGGGTCAGGCACATGACAGGAAGCCGGGCGGGCAGGACGGTTAGGGACCCCTCTGGGGCGGCCCCTACGGATTGCAGGTTGATCAGGATGCAGACGGTGGAAGTCGGCGATGAGTGTCCGGTCCACAATCCGACTGGCTGGCACCCAGGTTCTCTCCTCAGGTCCATAGCCCTCCCAGTCGACGAGATACTGGAGGCCCCTACCTCGCCGTCTGGACCGAAGCAGGCGTCGAACGGTGTACACCAGCCCACCGTCAACGAGGCGAGGAGGAGGAGGAGGAAGCGGCACGGGGACCAGCGGGCTTTCATGCGTCGGCTTGACTTTCGAAACATGGAAAGTAGGGTGCACCCTCATGGAGGTTGGCAACTGGAGCCGGACTGCGGTTGGGCTGATGACCCTCTGGATAGGGAACGGGCCGAGGAATCGAGGTGCCAGTTTACGCGATTCCACCCGCAGTGGGAGATCCTTGGCTGACAGCCACACCTTCTGGCCAACACGGTAGGCGGGTGCCGGCGATCTTCGGCGGTTAGCCCCAGTGGCATAGCTGACAGCTGACTTGAGTAGCGTGGCACGAGCTTGTGACCAGGTACGACGGCAACGGCGGGCATAGGCGAGGGCAGACGGGCAGGACACATCTCCTTCCTGGCTGGGGAACAGGGGGGGCTGGTAGCCATACACACACTGGAAAGGTGACATACCAGTGGCAGAGCAGGTGAGGGAGTTGTGAGCATACTCTATCCACATCAGTTGTTGTGCCCAAGCCTGGGGTTTGCGAGAAACCATGCACCGCAGCGCCTTCTCCAGCTCCTGGTTTGCCCGCTCGGATTGACCATTGGACTGGGGGTGGAACCCAGAGGTGAGACTCACTGTGGCCCCTAGAAGACGGCAGAACTCCTTCCAGAATGTAGAGGTAAATTGCGGGCCTCGGTCAGAGACAACATCCCTGGGCAGCCCGTGTAGACGGAAGACATGATCAAGAACAGCCTGGGCAGTCTCTCTGGCAGATGGCAGTTTAGGGAGGGGAATGAAGTGTGCCATCTTGCTAAACCGGTCAACCACAGTGAGAATGACAGTCATCCCACCTGATGGTGGGAGGCCAGTTACAAAGTCCAAGGAGACGTGGGACCAGGGTCGTGTGGGCACAGGCAAGGGCTGGAGTAAACCAGCGGGGGGCCGAGTGGAGGACTTGTTCTGATTGCAGGTGGGGCAGGCACGGACGAATTCTCGGACATCCCTTCTCAAAGACGACCACCAAAAGCGCTGGGCAAGGAGATGGCAGGTGCGGGCGGAGCCCGGGTGGCAGGCAAGGCGGGAGTTGTGTCCCCACTGTATGACCCGGGACCTCAAATTATCTGGGACGAAGAGACGACCGTCTGGGCATGCACTGGGACTGGGATGGTCACGGAGGGCCTCTTGAATTTCCTCCTCGATATCCCAGGTCAGGGCAGCTACGACGCAGGGATCGGGCAGAATTGATGCAGGTTCCTGGGAAGGGGCGTCATCCTTATGAAACTGACGGGAGAGAGCGTCCGGCTTGGTGTTCCGAGAACCTGGGCGGTATGACAGGGTGAAGTTGAATCTGGTGAAAAACAAGGCCCAGCGGGACTGTCTGGGGTTAAGACGTTTGGCATTGCGGATGTATTCGAGGTTTTTGTGATCGGTCCAGACCAGGAACGGAACTGTGGACCCCTCCAGCCAGTGACGCCACTCCTCCAGGGCAAGCTTGACAGCCAACAGCTCACGGTTTCCAACATCATAATTGCGCTCTGCAGGTGAAAGCCGGCGAGAGAAAAATGCACAGGGGTGCAACTTGTTGTCCTCCTCTGCCCGTTGAGAGAGTATGGCCCCGACTCCCACGTCTGAGGCATCCACCTCGACAACGAACTGCCGGTCTGAATCCGGCATCTGGAGGATGGGGGCAGTGGTGAACCGGGCCTTGAGGGTATGAAAGGCTGTGTTGGCCTCTGGGGTCCAGGAAAAGGGGTGTTTGATGCTAGTCAGAGCTGTGAGGGGAGCGGCGACGGAGCTGTAGTTCCGGATGAATTTCCGGTAGAAATTGGCAAAACCGAGGAATTGCTGCAGCTTCTTCCTATTCCCCGGAACTGGCCAGGAGGTAACTGCCGAGACCTTTGCGGGGTCCATCTGGATATTGCCTTCAGCGACGATGTATCCCAGGAATGACACAGTCTGAGCATGGAACTCGCATTTCTCCGCCTTGACATAGAGAGAGTTCTCCAGGAGCCGTCGAAGAACCAGCTGGACATGACGGGTGTGTTCGGACAGAGTTCTGGAGAAAATTAAGATGTCGTCCAGGTACACGAAGACGAATTTATTCAGCATGTCCCGCAGCACATCATTCACCAGCGCCTGGAATACCGCTGGGGCGTTGGTGAGGCCAAATGGCATTACCAGGTACTCATAATGGCCGGTGTGGGTGTTGAATGCTGTCTTCCACTCGTCACCCTCCCTTACTCGCACTAGGTGGTAAGCATTTCTAAGGTCCAGTTTGGTGAAAATAGTGGATCCCTGGAGCAACTCAAAAGCAGAGGTGAGTAAAGGCAGAGGGTACCGGTTCTTCACTGTGACATCATTCAGACCTCGATAATCAATGCAGGGGCGAAGAGAACCATCTTTCTTTCCCACAAAGAAGAACCCGGCACCAGCAGGAGAGGAAGACGGGCGGATGAGTCCAGCTGCCAGGGAGTCCCTGATGTAATCCTCCATAGTTTTTCTTTCAGGAGGGGATAGTGAGTAGAGGTGACCTTTGGGTGGAGCAGTCCCAGGGAGGAGATCAATGGCACAGTCGTACGGACGGTGTGGGGGCAGAGATGTGGCTTTGGTCTTGTTGAACACCTCTCGGAGGCCATGGTAACATTCAGGGACATTAGAAATGTCGTGGGCAATGCTGGGGGGTACTGAGCCGGGGGGCAGCGAGGCAGCACGCAAACAGGTCAGGTGGCAGGCATTTCCCCACTCTTTCACAGTTCCGGAGGCCCAATCGAGGTGAGGATTGTGGAGACGGAGCCAAGGGTAGCCCAGGATTAGGGGTTGGCCTGGAGAGCTGAGCAGGTGGAAGCGGATGGTCTCTCGGTGGTTTCCTGACACCATCATTGAGATGGGGGCTGTGATGCTGGTAACTGTGCCAATTGCGTGACCGTCCAGGGCCCGGGCTGGAACAGGAGTGGACAAGCGATGGCTTTCCAAGCCCAGCTGACGAGCAAGTCCTGTGTCAATAATGTTTGCTTCTGCGCCAGAGTCCACCAGGGCTGCCAGGGTGTGGGTGGAATCAGACAGGTGAAGACAGACTTGGATGAGGGGTTTACGGCTGATGGAGGGCTGAATGTTCATTGAGCTCATCCGGATTCCTCCTACATCTGGTGAGCTCCGGCTTTTGCTGGACAGGTGGCGACTCGATGACCATCACCACCACAGTACAGGCACAAGTTGGAGGTGATGCGTCGCTGGCGCTCTGCAGGGGTTAGGGAGGTGCGGCCGATCTCCATCGGTTCAGACTGGTCCGGCTGGCTAGATGGTGTGGCAGGTGCGGACAGAAGGGCAGTTGGGACACTCCGTGTGCTGGTGGATGGACTCTGGCGCCCTCTCTCATGACGGCGGGCCTGGATCCTGCGGTCGATGCGGACAGCCAGAGCAATGGCTTCATCAAGAGTGGGGGGTTGATCATGGGAAACCAGCTCGTCCTTTATGTAGTCCGCCAGGCTGTGGAGGAAAGCATCCACCAATGCTTCCATGTTCCAGGAGCTCCGACTTGCCACGGTTCGAAAGTCGATGGAGTAATCCGCAACAGTCCTTCTGCCTTGGCGAATACTCATCAGGATCCGAGATGCCTCGGCTATTGTGGATTCCAAATCGAATACCTTGAGCATCTCCTCTGCGAATAGGTTGAAGGTTGCACATGCTGGGGTCTGGCGCTCGAACTCCGCCGTTCCCCAGAGTCGAGCTCGGCCTGTCAGGTGAGTGATCACGTAACCGACCCTCGCCCCTTCAGTGGCAAAAGTCCTGGGTTGCAGGGTAAACTGGACACGGCAGCTCGTCAGGAACGCCCGTACCTGGGTTGGGTCGCCGCTGAACCGCTCTGGATTGCCGATCCTGGGTTCTGGGGCTCCGGCAGCCACGGTAGCAGTGGACTGGGCAGGAGACTCGGGTGCTGGGCCGGTGAGCAGGCTGGCTGGGGCTGGGCCGGTGGGAGCAGGCAGAGGAGAAAGGTTGGTGAGAAGTTGAATGATCATTGCAAGTTGTTGCTGTTGCTGCTGGAACTGCTGACGCTGGCTCAAGCCGGCTTGAAGTAGGGAGGCAATGTCAGCAGTGTTGCGGTTTACCTCTCTCTCTGTCTCTTCCAGGCGTTGCATGGCGGTGGGTGGTTCTGGTTCGTCGGTTTCCATGCTGGTTCGACCGTGCGCTGGGTCCATGTTTGGTCAGATCGTACTGTCAGACACCAAACAGGACGAGGACCACAATTGCGTCACGTTCAAAAGTTTATTTAAGGGTTGGGGGTTTCAGGGGTTCCGGGGGGGGGTACAGGAGTTCCAAGAGTCTGCGTGTGTGTGTTCCCCCAGTAGCCGAACAGCGAAGGCAGGAGCTGGATGATCCGGGAAGTCCTGGGGGAAACACACACACAACAGCAATTGAAACGAAGCAGCAGTACAGTCAAGGACTAGGCGGTATTCGTAGAAGAGGGACGGAAGGCAGGTCAAGATTACCGGGGCTGGAGAACACAGAAGTAGTCGAGCGGGTCCGGGATCACAGGCAAAGAGTCAGAGGCGTTTTCAATAAACAGGCAGGTAACTGGTGCTGGTTGCAGACGATCTGACAAGTGTGGACTGAAAAGCAAGGCTTTATATAGAGGGCATGATGAGTGGTGAATGCAGTGCAGCTGGTAGGTAACGAGGGTGAGGCAGAGCAGAGCAGGAACAGGTGGAGGTCATCAGGCTTCAATCAGCACGTGTTACCAGGCAGAGAGAGAGCTCATGACATGGCCAGTCCAGCCCTGCGTTCAGGAATTATTTAATTATTATAAGCAAAAGTGGAACGTGCACAATGTTTCATTTATCCCTCCTGATCGGGACGAATAAAACGGGTATTGGGGACGAAATAAGCATACAGTTTAGCCTAAGCTATGTAAACTTCCAATAATTTCAATATTTTACAACAAATGCTTGACTGGTTGAATGGTCATACATGTCATCAGAATATCGCTACCTGTAGCCTAGATGCGACGAGTGTTTAGTGAGTAGGCCTAAGCTTGATGAACCATAAATGAAAAGTTTTCTTAACATTACATTAGGACATTATTACCATTAAACACTTTTACAAAAGTATAGGCCTAGCCTACAGTTAACACTTAATGACCTATCAAATGTTGGCGACTTAAGTGAGTGATTAGATAAATAGGCACTGGCAGATGCAATAGGTAAATGGATATCTTTGCGTGTTAGCACAAGCAGTAGCCTGTAGGCCAATAAAGGCAAGCGTGTTTGCCACTTACATTTATGACGTCTGATACTTCAAACTGCTGCAAGTGCATCAAGAAAGGTCCTGCCTTAGACCATGTTAATGGCCAATTGTAGACTAAGATTTGGGGGTGGCCAATCGAATCTCAAGGGTGGCCTGTGCCACCCGGAGCCACCCCTCTGACTCCGCCCCTGCAGAGGTGGTGGCAAAATGTAATTATATGATATTTCCTGTGGGGGCGTGGGCTTCGATAATCTCACTCCTTTTTGACCATACCTCTGTTTGCATCCCTGATAATGAATACTGAATATTATAATATATAAGCCTATAATTACTGTGGCCTTTAATACATGTGTAATAAATTTAGGCATGGCTGCATGTGACATTTCTACAGATCAGAATGACATAACAGCCTAACAACTGTTTTGAGTTAAGGCTAAATGTGTATTAAGCTTACTGAATAACTTCCTAGTACTGAAGACAAACCATTTTGTAGAATGATGCATCATTGTTTGAAATTTGCAACGATGTGACTCAAAAACAGTCTTTAGCATAAGTGACGTCGCTCAGTCTGCCACTTGTTGTCTAGCTATGTAGCATTAGCCTATCGCCTGTTTCAATTTGGGACCTTGCAGTCGGAATTGTCGTTTGTTTAATCAAAGTCTCAAGTCCAAAGTAGCCTGGGCTATTCAAAGCGTCAGTTTATTGCACATGCTTTTATTTTGAGTGGTCACTACATACCCGTGTTTGTTGACGTGTTGTTGCAAAATCCGCGTAATCATTTTATGCAAGCAAACTGCATACAGGGAGTCTTTATTGTTGAGGTCAGACATTATAATCATATTGCATCTTAACCCACAAGCGGTTCCCGAGTAATCCGTTTTTTAAATTGCGACTGACTATCGTCAAAGTGAGACCTGTCAGTACAGGATCCATGAGGTGGAGCTCCCCTGAAACTGGTCCCCTTGGAAACAGTGCGGTGCAGCGATAAACGTCCTACGTAAATAAGCATATTTTGAAATATGCATTCAGAAATCTTCAAAATCGAGAGTGCACACCATTGTGCCACGCGCGAGCCACATACGAAATCTTAGGTCAGTCTGACAAACGGTCAGCGAGATATGCATGCCACAGACACAGACGCTTCTTGCTTTATAGATAGATAGATGCCCCCCATTCAAGCTTTACTCAAAAGACTCCAATCTTTCAAGAATCTTTCCTAAATCTTGTCAAAGTTTGGTGTCAGGAGGCCATTAGGTAATAAAGCCTGAACTGTGTGACATCTACAGGTGTGCTAATCAATGCTATCTGACTAAGTAATCAGTTTTACATTGAGAGCACAGAGAAATTGTTTTAAAGAGTCAAGTATGTCCCTCAGTGGACTTCAGTCTCTAAGTTCTTTTAGTGGACTTCTCTACAATGGTCACCCTGACCATACTCCATTTACCAGCATTCAGGATCATTTAACTGTATCTATCCACCAGCACATGTAAAAAAAAACACTGTAAAGAAACAACCCATATCCAACATTGCATCAGTATTTTTAGTGCACCCAATACTGTGAAATGCACACCCTGACAACTGCATCCAATTATTTCGACACTTTTAGCAAAGGACTGGACTGCAAAATGATTCACAGCCTTAAATCTGTTGCACAAATCTGTGTAGAAATTCTGTGAAGGTATTTTTTATTATTTTTTTAAATACGCCAAGCGTATTGGCGTATGTTCGCCAAGCATGCTGGACTAACCCTGAGTACTAATGTACTTCCTCACAGACGCCATGCATGAAAAGACTGCAAGGCCGTCCCAGACGTCAGAGGCCGCCTGCTGCAGCTGGGAGCCCTCTTCCTTCAGAGGTGCCACACCTAAACGTCATCTAGATAAATCATATTGCTGTATCTCTATTGCATGCTCCATCAGTCATTGCTGAGCCAGAAACATGGAGGAATGATGGAGGGGGGGGTTATGACTTTGATGTTCCCAGAAGTAGATAAAAGTAACAGTTTGTGGGGGTCGAAATACTTTCATTTTAGTTCACTTTAACCTGGGTTAATCTTAATTGTAATTGTGTTGTACTGTCTGAGATACAGTATGTGTAGATTCACAGCCTGGAGACAAAACTGGTTTAGAATTGCGTCACTAACATAACATAACCTAAACAAGCCCACTGGCTTTCCCCCGAAGACCCACCCATAGCATCTGCATATTGGTGCACTTTAATGCAGAATTGCAATCCTCGTTTGAGTCCTTCACTCTGTGGAGACATTTGGGTTGGCCCAGAAACTTTAAGTGTGGTTAATGCTGTAATCGTTTCCATCCTCATTGTGTTCAGATCTCTGTGGGTGGGTGAGGCTACTCCTAAAGCACTGAGCTGGTGACAGACAGCTGGTGGTTCTCCCCTGCACTGAATTTAGTAAAAGCCATCGTATTAGTGGGGAGACACAACAAGAATGTTTTACGAGAGAGAACAGCATGCATAAGTGAAAGGCCCTGAACTCCACCTCAGAAGGCATAGTCTCCCTCTGACCTATTTTGACTACATAATATAGCCTGCCCATTATGGTAAAAACACACAGCATCTTTAAACTTCATCTGTTCATAGAGCTACTAACTTCAGCCAATGGTATTCACCAAATCTGCTGCCCAAGCTGTTGTGCTCCTGTGTTACTAACACTTATTGCTAAGCGTGTGTTTGAAATCTCGGAACATGCTTTAACATAATTGAGTTTACTCATGACTTCATTAACATGTACACTACTTTGGTCTGTGAACAAGAAAAGTATCTATTAGTAAACTTTTATTTAGAGTGCATTTATATTATTAATATGAGCATTGTGTTTCACCAGATATGCTCATGGAACTAGCTCCAATAACAGCTGCACGGTCCATACTGGAGAATAGGGATTGGGATTCACAAACGTCCTTCAGAGGTAAAAACAATACAGCTCTCACACACTAGAGGGCGCCACTGCCCCAGGTAAAGTCAAACCCTAGCCTGGGTGAACCCAGACTGGTTCAATGGGATTCTTTCCAGATGGACCGTTAGAGCGAGTTCAGATTTCCTATCAGGTTTGTCTGGGTTCACCCCGGCTAGTTGAACTCAGTACAGAAGAGAACCTTGTGTCCTTACTTGACCCAAATGTTTGTTGTATTTGTCATTTTCTTGTTAATTTGTAACAGAAAATTGGGCAACTGATCAAATATTTGGCAGTACAGTGTACATTTACTCAAAATGTGAGCGTGTGGAGGGAGGGGGAGGGCGGGAAAGACCGCTGTTGTGGCAAACTGTGGGGAACATGATTACTTAGGACTTTGATTACTGTTTGATTACTTCCTGACTATTAACCGAGACTTATACATTGATTTTGCTAAATTTGTTCCGCCATGTCATGAGGTTAATACGCGGGGACAGCTTTCTTTTCTTCATTCTTCTTAATGATTAAAGCATGATGTGATTCTCATTTGGCTATCGGGCACTGCAGTCGATACACGTGTGCGGTTAACCCTTAGAACCCGATTGATGCAAAGTGCGTCAAAAAACACACCCTTTCTTCTCTGTTACATTGCTCCGGAACTGTTCATCGCAGTGAGATGAAACCTTTATAGCGTGACAGGGCAGAAGTGGGGCTTTCCAACAAGACCACACACTTGTCTGTACGATCAAGTATGAAAATTAAATAAATTAAATTAAAATTAAATTAAATCAAATTGCATCATATTTACAGCCTATACTTCTCTGCGTTCACCTGCGCACTCATTACTCTCGTTTGAATTACTCGCGAACCCGTGATCGCATAGATATGGCAAGCATATCAGATGAAAGAGGAGACACAGGGCTATCCATTGGTATCATGTAAATAGATCCTTCTGGCTTATGAAAACAGACGAAGTGACTGCAAAATAATAACGTCAGGTACACAAACCAACGCTGCACTCCTATTACTCTCGTTTGAATTACTCGCGGACCCGTGATCGCATAGATATGCCACGCATGTCAGATGAAAGAGACACAGAGCTATCATTTGATACCGACTACATCCTTCTGGGTTATATAGCTGGACTTACCCCACGTTTTTGTCTGTTTTTGTGGCAAAGCATGTTTATAATCCAACGCTATCGTGTGTTTCTCTATGTCAAAGCATGTTCATAATCCGGTTTTGAGATCCTAGCAAATTCCTGCATGGCATCCACTTCAAGGCTCACATTGCATCCCAATTTGTTCAACAAAGAAACACCTTTTTTGCCTTTACTTTGTTTATGGCAATGCAGTATAAAGTTGAGAATCATTATGACTGCATACACACGCAGGCTAACACGCAAACTCGGGTCAAGTCAGGTCAGATCAGTTTGTGTCACAGATATGGAGATATTTCATCACTAAATAAAAAATGGCATTTATTTCCGTAAATCACACACCACATATTTCTGTAAATTACTCAGCCCCAGAGTAAACCTCCAACATGGCAATTATATTGCCAGATTCAGGACAGTCTGCCCTACACACAAATGAAATGCATGTAGAGCTATGAGCTTGCTGTGGTGAGATACATGTCAAAATATAAGAATTTTTATAATACGCTTTTTATATTTTAATTCTTTAAAA